>NC_079217.1:20768830-20953830 GCF_029633865.1 Lampris incognitus | reverse complement strand
GTTGATTGAGAAGTATAGAGAAGGCCAGAAAGAGTTGCATTGTGTCTTTGTAGATTTAGAGAAAGCTTATGACAGAGTGCCGAGAGAGGAGGTCTGGTATTGTATGAGGAAGTCAGGAGTTGCAGAGAAGTATGTAGGAGTGGTGCAGGATACGTATGAGGGCAGTGTGACAATGGTGAGGTGTGCGGTTAGAATGACAGATGGGTTCAAGGTGGAGGTGGGATTACATCAAGGATCGGCTCTGAGCCCTTTCTTGTTTGCAATGGTGATGGACAGGTTGACGGCTGAGATCAGGCAGGAGTCTCCATGGACGATGATGTTCGCGGATGACATTGTGATCTGTAGTGAGAGTAGGGTGCAGGTTGAGGAGAGCCTGGAGAGGTGGAGGTATGCACTAGAGAGAAGAGGAATGAAAGTCAGTAGGAGCAAGACGGAATACCTATGCGTGAATGAGAGAGAGGACAGTGGAATGGTCAGGATGCAAGGAGTGGAGGTGACAAAGGCATATGAGTTTAAATACTTGGGGTCAACTGTCCAAAGTAACGGGGAGTGCAGTAGAGAGGTGAAAAAGAGAGTGCAGGCAGGTTGGAGTGGGTGGAGAAGTGTGTCAGGAGTGATTTGCAACAGAAGGGTACCAGCAAGAGTTAAAGGGAAAGTTTACAAGATGGTTGTGAGACCAGCTATGTTATATGGTTTGGAGACAGTGGCACTGACGAAAAGACAGGAGGCGGAGCTGGAGGTGGCAGAGTTGAAGATGCTAAGATTTTCACTGGGAGTAACGAAGAAGGACAGGATTAGGAACGATAATATTAGAGGGACCACTCAGGTTGGACGGTTTGGAGACAAAGCAAGAGAGGCAAGATTGAGATGGCTTGGACATGTGTGGAGGAGAGATGCTGAGTATATTGGGAGAAGGATGCTGAATATGGAGCTGCCAGGGAAGAGGAGAAGAGGAAGGCCAAAGAGGAGGTTTATGGATGTGGTGAGGGAAGACATGCAGGTGGCTGGTGTGACAGAGGAAGACGCAGAAGACAGGAAGAAATGGAAACGGATGATCCGCTGTGGCGACCCCTAACGGGAGCAGCCGAAAGTAGTAGTAAATATATATATATATATATATATATATATATATATATATATATATGGCACCTTGGCAGGTGCCATTGTAATGGGTTTATCCATTATTCACTTACCTGTTAGTGGTTTTAATGTTTTGGCTGATCGGTGTATAATGTATGTACATATATCTACTTAAAACAAATAAAAAAAACCACACAGAAATTGTATAAATACATTAAACAAAGCCTTCTGCCCCCCCTTACAAAATCTGTTATGTTGTGGTATAAATGTTAACACAACAGTGGGTCACATGTATGTCCTCGCAGCCAATTAAATTGGAGACTAGCTGTGTGCGCGTCCTCTGATATGGGCCAGATCACTGACTGCTTCTTTTCACCTGGAAATGACAAGTTTCTCCTGGAAAGCACAATGCATGTGGATTCTCATGCCATTTCCCCTAGATCCATCCATAGTTGCACAGGCGCCCCACCACCTTTAGGATTCACTAATTGCAATGGCAGGACACATTACCCCTGACAACTCCCCACCCAACTGCCAACTGCAGTCCCTGCAACACCCAACTGTAGGAGGAAACTGAGATTCAAATTGTGAGCCTCAGTGTTGGGATGCTACTGTATTAGTCCACTTCTCCACCCCCGCCGGCTCCTCCACTGGCAGCCCAGAGACAAATCCACGACAGTAAGCAGATTTCCAAACAGGTACAGCAACGGAAGGGATATTACTAGAAATGAGGGTATTTGTGCAAGTGGGATGAAGCAGTCATTCAGAAGTGTGAGGCTCTTTTCGAATATATTGCAGTTGAAAACGGTCCCTTGCATGCAGTATGCTGGATTTTAAGCATATTGTAGGGTCATTTGGTTGGAATGAATTTCATCATTGCAGACACATTTCAATATTGCCTTTAGAACTGAACCGCGCAATGTTGAACAAATTATTTGCATGTTCTTCTTGTTGCGATTTATGTCAGTAATTTTCCACATTTATATTTTAGGCAGTTAGCCAACACAGCAGTCCAAAGAGACTTACAAGTAGTGATAAATTGTGAATGGACTACATTTATACAACACGTTTCTAGTCTACCGACTACTCAAAGCGCTTTACAATGTATGCCTTACATTCACCCATTCACACACACATTCATACACTGATGGTGGAGGCTGCCATGCAAGGCACCAATTTGATCATCAGGAGCAGTTGGGGGGGGGTTCAGTTACTTGCTCAAGGACACTTTGGCACGCTTACTGGAGGAGCCAGGGATCAAACCAGCGACCTTCTGATTACTAGACGACCCGCTCTACCTCCTGAGCCATGCCACCCAAAGTGCAACTGCAACAATTTTTACAATCAAATCAACTGTAATTTTGATGATATTTTCATAATAAAACCATACTGCATGTTGGTTTGCTGCTGCTTTGGGTGTTTAGGATTTCTGGGCCAGATATTTAATGCAAAAAAAATGTGTTATCACAATTGGATTCCCTCCAAATGAATTAAAAATAAATTAAAGTGGGAAAGGGAGAGGGGAGAGGGAGAATAGATAAAGTATGTAAACGTTTGAGGAGTGAATTTATGGTTTATCATGTCTATTTATCTCTAAGCGAGTACAAGAGCTCACACACACACACACACACACCTGACTGATTAAATAATTATCTTTAGATTTAGCCAGACCCACACATGGGGCACAACCAATCACACTCGTGATTGTTAAGATAGTGTGTGCTGGGATTCTCTGTGCAATAAATGCATGATGATAAGAGGCAGGTCTTGTATGAGCCCATGTAAACGTGTGTATGAACCTGTAGAATGCAGTATTAATAATAATTATAATAATAATAATAGCATCCCCATGACCCTGAGAGCAGGATAAGCGATTCAGATAATGGATGGATGGATGGATAATAAATCTTATATAGCGCTTTTCTAACACTCAAAGTTGCTTTACAATAAACGGGGTGAAACAAGACAACAGATAAACATAACACAGACAAACAGGGGTGGCTGGGAAGGGGGGGCTATGAGAGGGAGAAGCGGCAGCCACTCACGATGCCAGCAGTAATCTCTCACTTAAACTCATACAAAAGAGCAACAAAAAAACAACAGCATTGTGGATGTTGATTTTCTGTAGGGGTTTACTCCCATAGCCTATTCCTCTCCCGAGGTATCCGCTAGGCAGTGGCACTATTTAACCCGTAGCTGGGGAGAAGGTTATGGGTACTGAAGCCATATGTGCAGCCAAGAGTTAGCATCTTTGTGTACCACCTCAGTGAATTCATTTTGTGCTAAATGATATAGCAGAGACTCAATCAGGCTCACTATCCAAGTCCAGTCCCTCAAACTCTCTCTCTCTCTCTCTCTCTCTCTCTCTCTCTCTCTCTCTCTCTCTCTCTCTCTCTCTCTCTCTCTCTCTCTCTCTCTCTCTCTCTCTCTCTCTCTCTCTCTCTCTCTCTCTCTCTCTCTCTCTCTCTCTCTCTCTCTCTCTCTCTCTCTCTCTCTCACACACACACACTCAAACTCTCTCAGACACATACACACACAGTCTCGCAAACCTCTCAGACAAACACACTCTCACACACACACACACACACGCACGCACGCACGCACGCACTCTCAAATTCTCTCTCAGACACATGTAGAGGCCTGCCAAATATGGGAATATGGATATATGAAATATATTTTCTAGTCTGAACGGTTATGCATGTTTCAGTATGGGTAAAGCAAGTGGAGTAGTGCATTTGCCATAATTCTTTGGTTCTTTTATGAGCGTCGATATCCTGCTTAGCTAAACCCGTGTAAGTTCAGTTTAATGGAGTGATGTACTCTAAGCCAATCAGAGACCACTTTGGGGGAGTTCAAAAAAAGCGAGAGTTGGATCTAAAGGAGAGAGGGGGAGAGTGTTCCAGAACATGGCAGAGGAGTTTGGCTGAGTTATAATTTCGTCAGGCGAGATTGAGTTCAGTGTCGAAGCGAGTAACATTTTGTGGACTGAAATACTTCTAAGAATTTTCACAAGTGTTGTAGTGTAATGGCTTCAAGTCCTGTGCATCTCGACGTTTCGCAACTCATTCTTCCCCAGTTTGCCGTGGAAGTTGGCTAGCCTACCACCAGTTAGCTATTTTGCTTACCGTGTTATTTTTCTTAGCTAGCTTTGTTAAAGTGTATAGTCTAAAAATCAAGCGTGGACGTTTTGCCAGACCTGTCGTGGGGACAGTCATCTATAAACAGGGGCCGTAGTTTGTGCAGGGAAACACGAGATGAGAGGATTTCGCTGAAGCTAATTAGCTAGTTAGTGCCGGGCCTTCGTGATCAGAACGGACCTTGTGGCATCACCAAGGCTACGCTGTTGCATCATCTACCCGCCCGCGGACCACTCGTGAATCGCTTGTGTGGTCGCGTGAGTAAGAGGAGACTATTCGAACACTATCACCGTGTTCCTATTGGGAGTTTGTTCCACTGTTTTTGTGCACCAACGTATGAGCCCCATCGTTTAGAAACCCAAGCGCTTGGTAATATAGTTCACCATTGCGCTGAGTTGAACTGTTTATTTGGAGATTTTATTCAGGACTTTGTCTGATATTACAAATTCATTACTGGGTCAAGGTTATTTAGTAAGGTGTTCACTTCATATATTTGATAGCTTTTCAGTTCTGTGTTCTAGTATTTGGTTTGCAATTCCAGAGGGTTATTCCTTGTTGATAGTATGTTGATGTGATAACATAAGAGGGATTTTGTTGTTTGATAAGTAAATACTATTCTGATACATAGGCGGAAGAAAAGATATAAGAACAACAATAGACTACCAGAGAATAAATGTTATTTCTTTATTATTGTTGTCCTGAACGTAATATTATTCAAAGGTTTATCATTTACATTCAGCCAACTCAACACCAACTGCTAGAGCTCAGGATCCTGTTAAAGGAAAATTAAAATAGTAGCCATAGCGGTCAACAAGGGGTTATACACACACACACACACACACACACACACACACACACACACACACACACACACACTCTCTCTCTCTCTCTCTCTCTTTCTCTCAAACTCTCTCTCAGACACACACACACGGCTAAAGAGAACATGTCAGGATAAGTTGTGGTCATTACTGATTGTTGGGTAATCACGAGCAGATAGCAAATATTCTAGCTAGCTGTTTGTCAAACTTCCCACTGACGCACACAGGGCCTTTGAACTCAATAAAACTAGACAAGTCCACTTCCTTTTTTAACACTGTGTATGAGTGAGTATGAGTATGTGTCAGTGTGTGTTTGTGTGTTTAAAGATCCTTGCTTCTACTGCATACACACTGAATCAATACTGAGGTTTCCTCATTACTTTTGACCCTATCCAAACTCTTCTGAATTGAATCCATCTATCCTTTCTCCAAACCCCCCAACTCTGCCTCTTCTCAAAAAAAAAAATCTACTTACCTGTGCAAGTGTGCATGAAGGGTTATTAACTCCATAGTATAAGTGTGAAGTGTGGCTGTTAGTATGTTTTGAGCATCTCTCGATCCATGCCTTTACACAAACACACAGGCACACACTCAACTATCGACTGTAACACAAGGAAGCATTTCTTACACACACAATGAGCACACACACTATCATATCCATGCACCATGTCTTTATCCCTCTTTCTGGCAGGCAGTTTCTTGAGAAATGTCTTCCCTATAAAACATCTCTAAAGAGAGTACGAGGGAGAGGGCTATGAAGGCAAAAAAAAAAAAACTGAGTGCAGCTCGACTGTGAGCGTTTGGTGAGTGATATGCGAGTACTAAAATGAAGGAAACAAGAGTGCATCCCAATTAAAGTCAGGTATCTGTGTATAATCAAAATGGACACGAGAACAACATGTCTACATGCAGCTTGTAGTGGAGATAGCATTGTAGTTCTGTCCACAGCAGAGATACAACAGTCCAGCTTCAATGGATCAGTGGCTGTGAACAGAAATGTCAGTGGTGCAAATCCACCACAGTATACCTTCTGCTTATCAATGATAAAGAGAAGCTTGGAATGCAATTGAAAATCACTGCCAAACACACACACACACACACACAGAAATAAATGAGCAGCATGTATGCATGCATGCTAGTAATTTTGTCATCATTACAAATACCAACTAGAAGAGTGCACTCAGAGCACAGAGCCCCGCCAGGCGTATCTCCACTTGTCCGGTGCTCGGACTTGGCGACAAACCACCCCTTTTTTCACCTACCGGGAGGAGGGTAGATACGAAGGCACTGCCTGCGTATGTTCCATTCTCTGGTGCTTGGACTTAGGAAAAACACCAGCTGAGGAGTTAGCACTCAATTGTGGTATAAAACAGGTTTTTCAGAGTCAAAGAAAGTTTAATCAGTTCATCTAGATATAACATTTATTGACAATCATCTTATGCCCATTTTCCACTACGTGGTACCGGCTCGACTCGACTTTTTCGTTTTCCATTACTGGAAAGTACCGGCATTTTTGATAACTGTTACCACTTTTCTGGTAACACCTTTGTCGAGGTTCCAAAAAAACTGGAGAGGGTACCAGAATCAATGCAGGCCAGCTACACTGAGGGGGTACTGTTACAGTAATGGAAAACAACACTGCGAGTCGAGCCGAGCCAGTACCATGTAGTGGAAAAGGGGCATAACTTACCTCTTCAGTCTAAACTGGCTGCAGGTATCCCCACCCTTATAAACAATACAGTGGCATAACGACTGAAAACAACGATCAGTTTCATATGCAAATATGGGCGTGACCATTAACCCTGCTACATCCGGGGTCATGCATGAAACAATAAACAAGTAGATAGCCGACGGCATCGATTTCACTAGACCCTGTAACAACCTCCTTTTCCAAAGTAAGCACCAACACATTAGAGCATAGTGCAAGTACATAGTGCAACATGTCACAATATAACTTAGATCATTAATATTTATATTAATGATCTAAGTTATATTTATATTAATTCGATATTAATAGATTTGAACCCATAATTTTGTTTGTCAATTGGTTTACCTACAAAATCACTGCCGTCCATCCCCAAATTGAAACTCTTTGAAGATGGCATGCTCGAAATGATTAAAAAAGAAATTTAAACCACCAATTAAAACATTCCAGAAGAAACTGCACAATGATTCAAAAAAGATAAACCAAGATGATGTGCTCCTCATTGCAGCCAACAAAACCGCTAACTTCTGCAAATTAAAACCCGATCAATATGGCGACCTCCTAGAAAATAACGTCACAAAATGATACAAGAGGGCCACAGAGATCGCACAAAGAGAAGTAATGATGAAAGACCAAAAAAAAAAATCGCCTCAGTCTAAAATTAGACGACCGCATTGATGTCACTGCCCGGAACCAAGCCTTCATCAACCTGAAGGACCACAAACCGAACTTTTTAAACAAGCCAACATGTAGACTGATCAACCCCACCAAACTGGAAATCGGAAAAATAAGTTAAAAAAAAAAAAAAAAAAAAAAAAAATCATCGAAAACATGAATGACCAAATCTTGAAAAAAGTCCCCGTAAACCAATGGAAAAACACGGACCAAGTATTAGAATAGTTTAAGAACATAGATGACAAGAAGAACTGCAACTTAATATGTTTTGATATCTGTGAGTTCTACCCCTCCTTAAGCAAAGAGTTCAGCTTCAACGGGGCAGAAACGTGTGAACTAATTGGAATATGTTTGTTATCTCAGTTGCAAGACCTAGACATCAATGTCGGACTCTATAGGGATGATGGACTAGCAATTTGTAGCAAAATACCAAGAGAGGTCGAGCAAATTAAAAAAACAATATGCGAACTACATTACATTACAGTCATTTAGCCGATGCTTTTATCCAAAGCGACTTACAATAAGTGCATTTAACGTAGGAAGTCAGGAGAACTACTAGTCATCAGAGGTCATAAGTGCATCCTCTCTCTAAACAAGCATCTAAGAGCAAAACCAGTGCTAAAGTAAAAGCGCAAGACATATATATATTTTTTAATGAGTGAATACAATGAGTGAATTGGCCAGCAGTTGCAGACATAGATAAATAAGCACCTATTTTGTAATTATAAATAAATCATGTCAATAGACACATACCAACCCCCCACCCCCACCCATTGGCCATTAGCGATCACGTGTTTTTGAATGTCACACCTCTCCCTACCCATTGGACGTGCATGACGAGGCAATAAACGGTATGTTCTTTCCAGAGTAGCTTTATTGATAGCTGATGCTTGCTTACGGCATGAAACAGGCTTGTACTGTCTCAAAGAATTTACTTGACTCACGTCAAGACTGGAGTGGGTTTATTGATTAATGGAGCCTTAGAGTATCTGGACATAGCACCTTCCAGAATCTGGAAAAAAGTATTAGTTTTATGATTGTGTACTGGAGTCACAAAGAACATTTGGAGCCATGAAGCTGTGTCTCAGCCCTATCTCATGCATTCATTCTGGATGCTTTTTACACTTACCAGAGGAAGAGGACACTCACAAATGAAGGAACAATAGAAGAGATAGCAAGTGGAGAATCATTCTTCATTTAGCTATTTATTTTACTCTGCTATGGTTATTAAAATAGAAATAGGGGAGCAGAATACTCGATTATAAATCGACGAAAAGAACAAGTACATGATTTAAAAAAGTACCATTACAGGGAAAAACTTACTCAAGTAGTGTACTGAGAGTAGCTATGACAAAGCCTCTCTAGCAGAAGCCGTTTCACTCAGGCACCATCTTTGAAAGGCTGCCGGTCAGTAAGCTCTAAACCAACAACCCTAGTCCATCTTTTACAATGGGGAGATGTCTATATCTCAAGTTCTTGGACATTTGTATTTATATTTAGGAACACTAACTGTATACAACATGGAGTGATAAAGTTTATTCCAAAGGATGCAATTTTCACAGAATTTTTTTAATTTTTTCTGCTTTGCTGCATGCGCTATTAACCGCCTTTAGATTTGTGTGTGAGTTGCTGGAAATAACAGCATGTAGACCCGAATGTGTGATTGGTGGACTCTTTGTGATATGCAGACAAAAGTGCTTTGATTGGCCAGTTTTGTGACAGCATGACTTTGTAGGGTCTTACGTTGCCAGTGCTGCCACCTTAGTGTTTCAAATTGTCCTATTGTAAACTGATAGTGAACCGTCTCCACTATAATTTAAACTCCACTACTATGGATTGTCAAGTTGAGATTTGCCCCTAGTGATTATAGTATATGTGAGCTGTGTCATGTAAACAATTTTCATGTGTGCCTCTCTGGTATTTTACTTACCCTTAACTTGTAAATCAATAGGTATATTGTGAAAAAATAGATGGCCACACAGCTAAATGTGGTGAAATTGTTGGTACATAAAATCTATTTATTCAGTGGAAACACTGGCAAAATCATGTCTTATCAATTTACTTCGAATTTAAAAGGTGTTTTCCAGATGATTTTTTGATATCCTTATGACACCAGAATACATCTTTAAGGTAATACTTGCCTAAATAAGTATTTCTTACTTTGAAGGTATTCAAAATGTTATCCATTGGCAAAGAGTTTGCTGAACTTACTATGGCAACTGTAAATTTGTTTGTATGCGTTGTGGGAATAATTACATAGCAGAAACTCTGACAGACCATAAACTATTAAGGAAAACTCACAGTGGAACTTAAGTACTGGGCACATTCTTGCAGATCTGCCTGAGTTTGGTACTCTGAGATTTATCGCTGGTAAATGGTTACCATATATTCGTCAGTGCATCACTAAAGAAGCACCTATAATTTTCTCTGAAACGAAGGTAGAACTGAACAGTAAAAGGGAGTTTTGCTTGCTCCCATGTTATTTCCAGGCCCTTTGTTGGTCATTTCCATTTCGTTTCCATTAAAAACAAGATGTTTCCTATGCACCAAGTGATACATTCTAATTTACTAAGTCAGGAAATTAAAACTGTGCTGTAAAAGGGAATAAGTGCCCAATTCTACAGTCTAACCAGGTTCTCACCGCATCCCTTCCCAGAACAGTAATGACAAATATACCATAGATGTTCTATAATAAACATTATCCAATTTTACTTCAAGGGATACAAAAAACACAAATTTGAATTAAGAGGGCAAGACTGTTCTATTGTTGCGAGGACAGCTCGCATACATTTTCCCTAGGTTCATCTTTTCTTATTTGTTTTGCCAAATTACAGGCCATTTCAGTAGTGGAATGCAGTTTATTAATTTTTTTAATCATTGTTATGGCTCAGCTCTAAATTAAGGAGTTTTAAAAAAAAGCAAAGTAAACTAAAAGTGGCAGGAGTATGGGGTGGCTCTACTCAATTCCTACCCCTAAGCAGATGTTAGGCCCCATATTTATTAAATTCAAGGCATAGATTTTAAATATTTTAAGATTTTCATAAAATAAACATTGAACAGGTATCCTTTTTAAAAATGAATGATCAGTGTGAATGAAAGCAGTTATGTGAATGTTTCATGATGTGTTTTTGTGAAAAAGTTAACTTTTTCAGTGTGTGTTATTTGGGCACTTGTGCTAGTTTTTTTTTAGTTTTTTGTAATATCACATTATCCAATGTTGTTCCCTTTTACAATCCAGTTTCCATTGACTTGGGGTATAAATTGTAATGTTTTACTTTCTAACTCAAAGTAAAATGATGCAGGTTTATTTTAACTGCATGAGAAAGGCCATAAACAGCTGTGGAGATTTGGAACTTAATGGTCATTTAAGCACTGCTTTCTTCACAGTCCAGTTTGTGTCATCTTACTTTGTACACTTGCAGATTATCTGGGATTCCAAAATAGCTGTGCCTCAAAGGACATCATCACAAAATGATTAATGATAATGAAGGCTCTCTCTGTTTGGTCATTTATCAATATGTGGATTTCTGTACAGTGTAGGATGTCTGTAATGAGTAAGCAACAGCTGCAATCTATCCTACAGCACATTAAATGTTTTGAGAAAAGATACTTGCTACGTGATTAGTAGTTATAGCAATTTTTCAACTAGAACTAGTCCTGACGTGTCTTTACAAATTCTCGGCTGCTGGCCTCTTCAGCAGTGGTGATGGTAATCACTTCCCTGTTGCTGTAAAGGGTTTCAAAAGCAAAACTACATGTCAGTCATAAAAGGAATCTGAAGTTAAACAGTGCCTCTTCAAGGATCATAGCTTTAAAGGGAAAAGTATAGAACCCATAATAGATGATAAATCTGCCTAGATATTTTTTTAACGTCAGAGGCAAACACGCCATTCTTTATGCTTAGATAGTCTGTATCTAATTTATGAGCATATTACAGCTTGAGCAAAAGCAGGGAATTTAGACTTTAACCATCTGTGTTTTGGGAAACAAAGAAACCAATATAATTCTCTTATTGGGTGATTGGAGTGAGTAGCACTTACACGGATGAGTAGCAGTTTGGTTCTTGTTCGACTACAACTTCTGTACAATCCCCTAAACCCAAAGAAGATCTCAGTCTTGTACCTTTAATCACTACAGTTCAGGAAGTCCACAAGGCTCTTGAAGATCACCTTGACCATGGTTTTCTGAAATCTGCAGCTGTTGCAATAGGTGAACCTTTGATGCATTTTTTTAATCCAATCTAAATTTGAATCTAATGAAATCCTCCGGAAATGACAAACCACTTTTTTCCTAATGTTCAAAAGTGAGAGAGCCTGCGCTCCTTAATTATAGACCCAATTTTAAATAATTAACACTGGCTAAAATACTGGCTACTACTGCCCTACAATAAAAGCAACATTGTGTATCACTCTTGATGTTTATCTCTCTGTTGTTAAAAAAATATTATAAACAGGATTCTTCACTTGAACAATGGGGTGATCTTTTTCCATAAGAGTCCAGTTTCATAGTCTTATCTAAAAGATGGTATGTCATTAAAGGAGTACCTCAGGGCTCGGTGCTTAGCTCTCCTGTATTTAGTATTTATGTTAATTAACTATGGTAATATATGTCCAAAGCTGGTACCAGCTACTTCTTTCTAAATTACTTTACAAATAAAAGATGAATTTCAGAGTACCAGTATTAAACACGCCTGAAAAAAAATCTTCAAAGAGTTTATGTAAAAGTTTAATAAACCCCTCACTGATGGGCAGAGCCATAAACAAATAATGTACAAACTAAGATACGTATTCATTGGATACGCAAAGCCTTAAAAAGTACATACCTAAATTTGGGGACCTGTAAGTGTAGGCCCATGCATCGAAGGAAAACATTGCTGATTTTCAACCTCATTTCTGTGTATTACAGTTTTTTGTCGATTGCTTACACACTGAAAGTGAATGCGACAAAAACTTTAAAACCTTAACTTTTGTAACCATGCCTTAACAAAGGCATCAAAATTGCAAACACATCTTCTGCTTTGCACTTCGTTTGCAATTCTGCAACACACTTCTTGCAAAACACTACACACTGTTTCTTACATAAGACACCTCATTCAAGAATGAAATCTTTTGCAATCATTGGGGAAAACACTTTTCAAAATGCAAAACATAACTGAAGTTGCCAACACCCACACCCACACATGAAAACACTTGTACACTAATTGAACACCAATCAGTCGGAGCCTTAGCACTACAAATGGACCTCAGGTAAGCTCACATCTTTTGTGAGAACTTTGCAAATATGGAGGCAGTGAGAGTGAGAGAGAGTAGCGAGGGAGGGGTAGGAGGAGGATGAGGACAAGAACAAAGAAAGGGACCAGGCAACAGATGGAGAAATATTCCCGACAACATTAGGGACACTTTGGTGGCCCATGTCATACATAAATCATGGCCTTACAATGAGGGAGGCTGGGCAGAGAGTTCAGCCCAACCTGAGTCACTACAGAATAGCATCCATAATATGGACATTTAGACTGGAGAACAGGTAAGTCTTCAACTCTACACTAGAATGTACCTATGTAATTGTTGCACATCAATGTAGTCCTACAGTATTAGGTCCATGCTCCTCAGTGAACAAAAAAATTAGGTACAGACCTGTGAAGTACATGTAATACAGTTTTGATGTTACTGTGTACAGTATGGCAGTGTGTAAAGAACAGTGACATCAGGTTCTTGCATTTTCTACAGAACTGCCAGATGACCTCCTCAGGGTGGAAGGCAATGTCTGCTCACCCATGAACAGGAACTGGCCATTGTCAATATAGCGTTGGCAAAAAAACACAATCCACCTACATCAACTATGAGAGCAAATGATCGCAGATCACACAACATTCCATAATATCAACCATGTCAGTATATTGACACTCTGCCACATCTTGCGTCAACACCAACTTACAGTGAAGCAGCTGTACAGGGTTCCATTTGAGAGAAACAGCATTAGAGTCAAAGACCTTCACTATGATTATGTGCAAGTAAGTGTCACTGTACTATACTGTAAGACAGTAATGGCAGTAGATTGTGTCCTATTGGCACCGCATAGATATATTCAGCCAAAGCAGTATGTGAACTAGGCAGGTGCCCCCCATCTGGGGGTGGAGGGGTTGTCTGTGGGGGCACCTGCCTTGCCTGTAGCTTGTAGTTTTGACTGAATATTTCTGACTCATCTCACTGCCCACTCCCACCTCCATCATTGTGTGAAAATGTTGACATTGTAGTTCTGTGTTTTGTGTTACACTATATTCAAGGTACAGTGTATGCATTCTCTGTTACAGAGTCCTGGAATTTGATGCAAGTGCACAACCTCATGTTCATTTTCAGTGATGAAGCAGGATTCAATCTAGCTAAAACCAGGTGTCAGGGTCGAACTGTTATAGGACAAAGAGCTGTGGTGAATGGCCCTGGGCAGCGCAGGGGAAATATCACCTTGTATGCCACCATTAGTCTGCAAGGAGTCCTCCATCACCATGCCACCCTAGGGGTCAACCACCCTATGAAGCATTTTACGATTATCGGAATCATTTTTTTTATCCAATTTCCGATTTAAAAAAACAATTTAAAAATGCATTACTTTTGATCTAATGCAGCCACCTTTGTCTGTAGTCATAACTCTGTGGTCTCAAGTAGTGTCCTGCCCATGACACTATCTGATTGGTTAAATGTCACAAGTAATAGCCTATTATCACACATCTGTTGGACTGGAGCAGCTCACCGGAGCAGACTGGAGCAGCTCCGGTGAGCCAGCAGAGCTGTGTTTCAAATATTGGCTAAGTTGCAATCTACTACTACTACTTTCAGCTGTTCCTGTTAGGGGTCGCCACAGCGGATCATCCGTTTCCATCTCTTCCAGCCCTCTGCATCTTCCTCTGTTACATCAGCCACTTGTATAACCTCTCTCATCACATCCATAAACCTCCTCTTTGGTGGCCTTCCTCTTTTCCTCTTCCCTGGCAGCTCCATCTTCAGCATCCTTCTTCCAATATACCCAGCATCTCTCCTCCACACATGTCCAAAACATCTCAATCTTGTCTTTCTTGCTTTGTCTCCAAACCGTCCAACCTGAGCTGGCCCTCTAATATACTCGTTCCTAATCCTGTCCTTCTTCGTCACTCCCAATGAAAATCTTAGCATCTTCAACTCTGCCACCTCCAGCTCTGCCTCCTGTCTTTTCATCAGTGCCACTGTCTCCCAACCATATAACATAGCTGGTCTCACGACCATTTTGTAAACCTTCCCTTTAACTCTTGCTGGTACCCTTCTGTCGCAAATCACTCCTGATTCTCTTCTCCACCCACTCCACCCTGCCTGCACTCTCTTCTCTCTCTCCCGTTACTTTGTACAGTTGACCCCAAGTATTTAAACTCATATGCCTTTGTCACCTCTACTCCTTGCATCCTCGCCATTCCACTGTCCTCCCTCTCATTCACACATATGTATTCCGTCTTGCTCCTACTGACTTTCATTCCTCTTCTCTCCAGTGCATACCTCCACCTCTCCAGGCTCTCCTCCACCTGCAACCTACTCTTGCTACAGATTACCATGTCATCCGCAAACATCATAATCCAGAGACTCCTGCCTGATCTCAGCCGTCAACCTGTCCATCACCACTGCAAACAAGAAAGGGCTCAGAGCCAATCCTTGATGTAATCCCACCTCCACCTTGAACCCATCTGTCTTTCCAACTGCACACCTCACCACTGTCACACTTCTCTCATACATATCCTGCACCACTCCTATATACTTCTCCGCAACTCCCGACTTCCTCATACAATATTACACCTTGTCTCTCGGCACCCTGTCGTATGCTTTCTCTAAATCCACAGACACATTGTAACTCCTACTGGCCTTCTCTATACTTCTCAATCAACATTCTCAAATCAAACATCACATCTGTAGTGCTCTTCTGTGGCATGAAACCATACTGCTGCTTGTCACCTCTTCTCTTAACCCAGCTTCTATTACTCTTTCCTGTATCTTCATGCTGTGGCTGATCAACTTTATACCTCTGTAGTTGCTACAGTTCTGCACATCGCCCTTATTCTTGAAAATCGGTACCAGTATACTTCTTCTCCACTCCTCAGGCATCCTCTCACTTTCTAAGATTGTGTTAAACAATCTAGTTAAAAACTCCACTGCTATCTCTCCTAAACATCTCCATGCCTCCACAGGTATGACATCTGTACCAACTGCCTTTACACTCTTCATCCTCTTCATAACTGCCCTCACTTCCTCCTTGCTAATCCACCGCACTTCCTGATTCACAATCCCCACAATCATCCAAGCTTCTCTCTCTCTCAATGTCTTTATTTGTTGCAATAAAATGAAGCTGCAATAAACGTCACGATCGTCTATGCTTAAGTTGCAAAAATACCAAAATCTTATGATCTATTTCTGTCATAACAAGCATGCCCAGTCTCCCATTTACAACACTGAAAATGCACTTTGTTGCAGTGATATACAGTCAACTATAACAAGAGGGGGTCTGACAGGGGGCGCCAAGGATGTAGACATGTTATGGTCGCTCCTTGGGAATGTAATTCTTAAATATTTTTCTGGTACTTTTTCCCCCCACTTATAACCGATATGACACTTCTCAGTAATTTTACCTTTTATAAACAACCTCTCTTGCCCTCTATTGCCATAAATGTCATCTTCTCAAACAAAATCGGAGCCATCCAGGGTAGGCCGCACTAAGCCCTGGCAGTCACCCGAACCTGGCCTCCTGGAACTACAGGATTCTAATGCAGTTCTGCTTCATAGCAGTAAGCACTCGATGGACCACCTGCAAGCAGAAATAGCTGTTGATTTCAACTTGGTAACCTCAGAGACGGTTAGAAGAGAGATAACTACTGCTCTGGAGCCAACTGAACGTGAACTTTCTTCACAATGGAAGAGTATTAAAAGACTGCAGGAGTCAGCTACCAACCAAGACAACCAGCTAGGTGGTCTCTGAGCCAGAGTTAGCACACTAACCGCCGCACTCGATTCCCTGTCCAAGTAGCTTGAGGACCAGGAAGGGTGTGAAAGATGGAAAAACATTCACTTTGTGGGTCTGCCTGAGGGATCGCAGGATCCTCGCCTCAGGGATTTTACAGCCCAGCTACTGAAAGACCTACTCTGACTTGAGGAGAAGCCTATCCTTGGACCGAGCTCACTGTATTTTGTGCACCAAGCTGAGAGATGGAGAGCTACCTTGCCCAATGGTCATCAGAGTAAACCTATGTCAGGTCAGAAACCACATTTTATGTCGGGCTGAAGAGGCTTCCCCCCCATCATACAAGGGCAGAAGGATCTCCATATTTCCCTCTGGTGGTGGCCAAGAAGTGCGCTGCATTAACTAAGGTAACGAAGGAGTTGCATTCATTTCAGAACATCAAGTTTGGGCTTCATTACCTCACAGTGCTTAATCTCACTCTGCCTGGTGGTCAAACACACAAATTTAATGAGCCAGAGCTGGCTTTCATGGAAAAGAACTAGTGCCCTTGGTTGCCATGGCAACAGTGAAAATTCTTCTTTCACTATGGGTGAACAGGTATAAGATTTTCTTTCTTTCTTTCGCTTTCCAGCAGGAAAATCAGTTTGATCTATTTGAGTTGTTGTAAAGTTGTTATCTCTCTAGTATGGAGGGAGAAACCATTACTTTTGTTTGCACAATGTTTTAGTGCCTTTATGCATAAATCCAACACCACATTCCAGGAAACGCCAAGAGTAGTTGTAGTTGAATTCACTGTTAATTCGGGTGAGCATGTGTTTATTTTGGGGAATTTTGGAATGCATCCTTTTTTTTTAGGGGGGGGGGTGCTTCTGCTGGGGGTGGGGGTTCCGGTGTTCTTTCATAAGAGTGTTACATTTGTTTTTTGGCTTTGTCTTTTTTTTTTTTGGCCACACCTTGCCCTGTATCACCTATAATTGGCTCTTATGACTCTGTCCAATGTAGCACTGGTATCTAAATGGGGTTACATTACATTTTATAGCCTCAACTAAAGGTTTGAACCACCTTTTTAAACATAGTAATACATTTTCTACATCACCTGGGAGCCCAAATTATTTACTTACAAGAAACTCATCTTAAATCTCCAGACCAAATTAAACTGAAGAGAAGTTGGATAGGTCAGATCTTTCCTTTTTCTACTAAATCAAGGGGGGGGGGGCGTGTTGCTATTTTGTTGCAGGAATCAGTTCCTTTTCTTCATAGCAAAACTATTTCAGACCCCCATGGTAGATTTGTTATTGTTATAGGTCAAATTCACTATATAAACATAGTTCTTGCAAACATTTATGCCCCCAACTGGGATAGTGTTGTCTTATTTAAACGATTTTCTATGCTGCCTGACCTGTTATCTTCTCAGTCTTGGGTGGAGACTTCAATTATTGTCGGGATACTGGACTAGACTTCTCCTCCACTGTCTCCTGTATCCCATCTAAATGTGTAAATGTTTTTCAGTCCTTTCGAGGAATTTAATGTTTCTGACCCCTGGTGCTTTTTTTAACCCCTCTATGGGAATATTCTTCTTTTTTTTCACGTCTATCATACTTTTACACATGTTGATTTGTTTTTGGTTGACAAAAGGTTTACTTAATTTGGTGTCGGCATGTAACTATGACCCTATTTTTCTTTCTGACTATCCATCAGCTTCCATGAATGTACACTTCTCAAATCGTATCGGGCCTTTACCATCCTTCCTGCAAAGTTTTACCGAAAAAAAATGTGGCACAAATTGGCTCCCCTTCTTATTGAGATGTTTAATAAATCTTTTAACTCAGGCTGCCTCCCAGAGACACTAACCCAAGCCTCAATTTCTTTAATTCTTAAGAAAGGCCAAGATTCCTCATCTTGTGCATAATAGCACCCAATTAGTCTTCTAAATGTTGACTTTAAATTATTATCTAAATTATTGGCACAGCGGTTGGAATCTGTCCTCCCCTCTTATTTCCCCTGACCAGACTGAGTTCATTTGAAATAGGCACTTGTTTCTTAACCTTAGGCGCGTGTTTAATGTGATTTATAATCCTTCTCCCTCTGTCCTTCCTGAAGCTTTGATATTGTTAGATGCCGAGAAGACATTCAACAGAGGAGTGGGATTACTTTTTTTTTCTGCTCTATAAAATTTTGGTTTTGGGGGCAATTTTATTTCATGAATTAAATTGCTTTATTCTTCTCCTAAAGTCTTAGTTAGAACTAGTAATATAAATTCAGAGTATTTTAGTTTATCGATCAACTAGATAAGGCTGTCTCCTGAGTCCTTTGTTATTTACCATCGTCATCAAGCCCTCAACTGCACTTAGGAACAATCCCAACATCTCTGGGCATACATGGGAATGGAGTAGAAATAAAGGCCTCCTTGTATGCAGATGATTCACTCTTTTTTCTTTCCAACCTCTCTCTATCTATCCCCAACGCAATAGAAATACTTCAAACCTTTGGTGAAATATCAGGGTACAAATTGAGCCTTAGTAAGAGTGAACTATTTGCTGTTAATAAGGCAGCCCAAGATTACCCATTGTCTGATTTACTGTTCAAAACTGCTCAACATGTGTTCGTGTATCTGGGAGTCAGTATTCCCCAAAAGATGGAACACCTTTATTATAAGGAGAATTTTGCACCTCTCCTTTCACAAACTCGTAATGATTTTGTTCATTAGTCTTTGCTTAACTTATCGGTAGCTGAAAGGATTAACTCCATTAAAATGAATGTCCCCCCTCACTTCTCCTACCTCTTTCAATGTAGCCCACTCTTCCTCCCTCAAAACTTTTTCTGGAAATTGGACAGTTTACTTCTAGAACACACACATTGGATTCGGGACATACTATACTTTCTTAAGTTGGAGAAAATAAAGCTATTCCTCCAAGGATGGTCCAATGCATTTGCCAAGGTCTGAGGCCCCTTTATTAAGTACATCAAGAATACCATTTTCAGATATACCAACTAATTGTGACAGTGAATTTTTCTTCACTGGTCATTATAATGCAAGATACTGTTGAGTCTCTACTACTACTGCTACTTTCGGCTGCTCCCATTAGGGGTCGCCACAGCGGCTCATCAGTTTCCATTTCTTCCGGTCTTCTGCATCTTCCTCTATCACACCAGCCACCTGCATGTCTTCCCTCACCACATCCATAAACCTCCTCTTTGGCCTTCCTTTTTTCCTCTTCCCTGGCAGCTCCGTATTCAGCCTCCTTCTCCCAATATACCCAACATCTCTCCTCCACACATGTCCAAGCCATCTCAACCTTGCCTCTCTTGCTTTGTCTCCAAACCGTCCAACTTGAGCGGTCTCTCTAATATAATCGTTCCTAATCCTGTCCTTCTTCATCACTCCCAATGAAAATCAATGCAAGCTACTGTTGAGTCTCAATGGAGCTAAATTGAATGCGATAGCAAACGTCTACAAGTTCATTTGTTGATCCATAATTTAGCCAGCTGACTAGCAAAAAATGGATAGGTTACAATGCTATTTCTTGCTGCTGGAAGCTCCCTCAACTTTTTGTTTTAAGATGAAAAATTCTCTTAATCTAAAAATTTTAAAGGCATTTCAATGAAGTTTTGTGTTGGGGTTTGTTTTATTCTAAATCTTAACACCAAGAATTTAATTTTTACTGCAAATATGTATGACGATTATCGGTTTCCTTGATTACTAATAATTGGTATAGGTCCTGAAAAAATCGTATCGGCTAACCCCTAGTCCCTACAATACTGCACACAATCACATTTCTGGACTCACTACATAATGCAGTTGTACAGGATGGAGCATAGCACTCCAGGTTTACTGTCATCAGGGATAATATTAGTTTACAGTGGGCTGTTCTGGTCTGGGACTGGTTCACCAACCACAATAACTTCAGTTGTATACTTGCCCCCTTACTCCCCATTTCACAATCTAATTGAGGAATTCTTTTTGGCTTGGCGTTGGAAATTGTATGACCGCCAACCACATGCCTGCGTGCCTCTTCTGCAAGCAATGGAAGAGGCACGCAGAGACATTGAGGTGGAGTCAGTCCGGGATTGGATACTGCACGCAAGGAGATAGATATTTTCCCCATTGCCCAGCCAGGGATGGCATTGCTTGTGATGTGGATGGGATGATTTGGCCAAACCTTAACAGAAGGCGGGTTCCATAAATCATCCACCCAATCTCTTAAAGTACTATTTTTTGTTTACCATTGCACTGTAATTGTAATTCTTTTTTTCTGTGAGTTTACAGTAACATGTTGTATTGATTACTGTACTATAATTCTACTTTGTGTGTGTGTGTGTGTGTTTTGTTTGTTTGGTTTTTTTTGGGTAAAAACCTGCAATGGCAAAAGAATAAGCTGTATATATCTTTTTTCTGAAGCCTTTCTATTTTTGCGTTCATTGAAATGGGAGTAGATGTACTGGAACAATCTTTCACAGAAGCCTGTATGAGAAACTTAAAACTTAATAGACAGCAGTGTGTTGTAATAGACAGCAGTGTTTTGTAATAAAGTACACCGGTGTGCTGTTGTTGCTTTGAAAGAGTAATTCAAATGGTGGATGTGTGTATCATTTTGCTACAAAAATACCATTTCGAAAAAGGATTATTAGGTTTTGACTGCAGAGTTTCATTTTGACATAGAAGTGAGATGTTTATCTCCAAGTGTTGTGTCTTAATTTGCTTGTGTGTAAAGTTTTGTCACAATCAGCCAAATTCCACAACAAGTGTATAAGCAATCGCAAAAAAAACTAATCATAGCAGTGGCATCTTTATAATATAAACAATATCTTTATATATTTTGTACTCATGCTCTTTTTTAACTTATATTTAGCTTTTTGTTCTTCATCTGTGTATATCTTATACTGTGTTTGTCTGTGTCTGTCTTGCACTGTTTGGCGAAGCCACAGGCCTTATTTCATTTTTAACATGTGCCTGCACATTGTTTTTAATGACAAATAAATTGAATCGAATTGAATACTTGCCAATGTTGTTTGTGTCACCGTATCCTGCAACAGTAAACTGGCTTACTTCCACCATCCGACGACGTCAGTGGATGGTGGAAAAACTACAAGGCCGATTGGCTGAGATGTTCATTTTCTAATCTCTGCAACTGAGAAGCTCGTGCAATGCATACATACTGGTACATGTAAGCAATGTAGAACAGTACACTTGGCATGAGAACGTCGATTTCTCTGTCAAAATGAACCCAAGTGGTTCTAATTCTAAAAGACTTGACAGACTGACAGCACTTACTGGACCACGCATACTATTATCGGTGAAATTTGCCTTTTAAGTACCAACAAGACTGAGTCTTGTATTAAGAGATAATATAGAGAGGGTTTTCATAAAAAGTATGGTCCACACACACGCGCAAACCCGTTCTGTCCTTGCAGATCTCATAACCTGACTTGCTTTTACCAATGAGCCTGTGTCAAACTTAGCAGTAAGGCCTACTTCATACATAAGAGCAAGGAAAAAAACTCGACCACGTGGTCTAAGTGCTGGACTGTTATAGTAAGCTGTGACTAGCCAACATGATTTGTGTAGAATTTTTGTGAGAGTGCGATACTGAAAATGCTGCATAGGGGAAACGGTGAGATGTTAACACTGGCTAATCTCTATCAGTCAATACATTGCCATCAAAAAGCGTGATATAGTGACCAATGTCCACAAGCATATCAGTATGTCGGTGTGTATGTTTAACATTGATGTTGAACATATCAGCAAGGTGTCCCCAAGGTTGTAGATGGTGTATGTATGGGTGTGTGATATCATGCTGTGCATAACAGGCAATCCAGACACAAATGCTTGCAACGTCTGAAAAATTGTGTGTGTGTGTGTATGGACGTATATGTCCCACATGCTTGTCTGTCTGCATCAGTTACAGCTCACACCTCGCGCCTGCGCCTAGTGCAGTGCACCATGGCATGGCCCTGCGGCACTTTATGAGAACTAACCCCCAACAGGTTCATTTGTTCTCTCCCCCCCTCCACTCTACCATCTCCTCATTCCCCCCCACACCCTAAGACGAGGTGCGGAATTGCTGAGGCTCGGGCCAACTTATTAGAGAGCGAGATCGATGTGTGCGAGCTCTCGGCATTGGCAGTGGGATGTGGGAGGACAAGCCAGTGCACACTTTTAGGCATGGGTGGAGAGAGAGAAGCTAAAAATAACATCTATTGATCGGACTTAAACGAGAATAGATGGGAGCAAAAAAAAAAAATGCCGCATATTCTCAAAACTCAATCAAGCATCCATATGGCCCAGTCGGCATTTTCAAACTGATACACCACACACACACACACACACACACACACACACACACACACACACACACACACACACACACACACACACACACACACACACACACACACACACACACACCTTATATCACAATGTTGCAGCAAAAGGTCAGAATTACATTTGACTGCTCCAAGTACATAGACACAGCACAGACATTTCAACACAGCTGTGGAATACCGCAAGCAGGAAGTGTGTTTGTGTGTGGAGCACACACACGCATACAAACACAAATTAAGCATAGTGCATGCTTTCTACACATCAAGACATGCGCCCATCTTGACAGAAAAAAAAAGACCTCTCTCCTCACACTGATGCTGATAGCTCTGTACAGGGGTTGCTGAGAGTTTAGCTCATCGGACTCCATACATTATCACCTGAAGTGGAAGGAGTCTTAAGAAAGGCAATTTCAGATGCCTCCTACATGCCCATATCTATCCTGCAGAGGCTGTGATTTTACCACACATTCTCTCTCTTTCTCTCTCTCTCGGCACACCACAACAAGGAATAAGTCCAAATCGTCAGGCTTTCCTCTCTTTCCCACAGCATCACATAAAAAAAAAAATCAAAAAAATCCACCTGCAGTAAAAATAAAAGTGAGGGATATTTCTGCTCTGGAGACACAAACACACTGGTATGGAGGGAGGGAACGAGAGAAGCAGGGTTTCAGACATGAGAGAGTAAAGCAGAGCAGCTGTGCGTTTCACAGGCCCGTAAAAAGAACTGCCGTCTTCTCCTCTCTTTCCCCCCCATGTGCACCTGTGTCATCCCTCCTCACTTTTTCAGTTGTGTCATTTTCTAATTGGTCCGGCGATTCGAGACATTTAAGGCGGCAGCGGGTGGCCCTACTACTGTCCAACAGGAATGTTTCTATCGACTCTGCAAAGATACACCTCTTCCCCCTGTGAAACTAGCACCATCTCAACACACAGGTGGTACTATGTCCAAGGGTGTGCCCACATCTCAGACAGCCACTCTATCTCTCCTCCCTTTATTGCCTCGTCCTCCTTTCCCTGGGGAAGAATGGAAAGAGAAAAGGATGAATGGCTTTGTTGTGAGGTGCGGAGGGAAGCGGAGAGGCTGCTTGTTCACACCAGTATGCATACAGGAGTAAACGCACACGCACACCCTTCCCATCACATACACACGCACACACCCGTCCCAACAAACTCAACAGTTGCCCATTATCATTTGAGCCAAGTGTTGTTATGCAAGGGCATGGTAATTATCACTAACATCAGAAAGGATTAAAAATCTCTCTCTCTCTCCCTCTCTCTTTCTATTCAATGGGTTTTATTGGCATGAAAGTTTGAAAAGGAATGTTGCCAAAGTGCAATTTGTCCAAAAATGTGGACAGTACACAAGAACACTAATAATAAACATTAACGCAACATTATACCGATCAATAAAGAAACAATAAAATAACAATAAAAAAGAGAAGTAAATCAAAGGGTAGAGCATGGGTTGTGAGTGCTCTCTCTCTCGCTCTCTCTCTCTCTCTCATTGTTGGTGCCATCTCCTGACAAACGTAATGTTCGAAGATATAAAAAAAAAATATATAAAATAGATGAGAACATTCTGCACAATACAGAAGAGTAGGGATGACACATGGGTTTATGATTGACAACGCTGCGCTTGGAAAGGCTTCAGTGCAGAATGCATCTTCGTGAGGGATTTGACTTTGTTTTCTACTTGGGATTTCTGCCGCCTAAAAACGGATTTATGGGGGGTGGTGTGGTGATGTAGAGATATTGTACTTGACATTCTGAGAGGCAATCGTCCTTGCTCAGTATTTACTCCACAGGGCCAGGCTGCGTTAAGCGTTCTTAGGCAGATGAAATACATAGTCGGGAGGGTTTGGCTTTCTGGGTTCAGTGTTTGAATAATGCTTTATGAGTTGATCTTCGGTCTGAGATAAGAGATTCCCGGGAGTGAATCAGAGACAGGCATAGGCCCGCCCACACACACACACACACAAAATTTGGATTTCAGCAGCGCATAGAACACAAAACATGCCCCCGACTCTTCTCATGGCATCACAATCCATCCAGGGGGGCATGAAATCACATGCAGACAAATCCATAATCCCGTGTTTCTGTGGGACAGACGGGTCGGAGATAGCGATGCGATAACACTGTGCCACAACAGTAGCACCGGGGACGTGCCTGCTTCCCAAGCCTACTGTCTGCCGCAGCGCTCGCTCTGCACACCGACATTTCTGTTCACATTGGCACAGTCTTTATTGTCACCATCACTGACATGGCAATGATCTGACCCATCATCGGGGGACTGTACTCCTATTCATTGCCCTGTAGGAGCTCGGTCAGAGCGGAGAAGGTAGACAGAGAATGAGAGAGGGTGCGAGTGAAGTCCTCAGCAAAACAAAGCCGCTCTTCAGTAGCAGCCTTCAGAAGCCCAGACATTGGTAGACTGTGCATGGCTGATAAGAGGGAGGAGAGTAGAGAAGGGTGAGATACCACTAAATGTAAGAAAGGGTGGAAAAGAGAAGAAGAAAAAACAAAAAGAATCGGATAGGAGGAGGAGAAAGATCAGGCAAAGAGAGAGACGGAGTGAAAGGCGGAGGTAGAAACGCAGGATTGACAGGGTTGGTAGGAACTAGGGGGGTAAAAAAAAAAAAGATGGCATGGGTCAGGAAGAAGGGAAATGAGAAGGAGCAACAAGAGGATAACGTTCGAGAAAAAAAGAAGAAGAAGAGAGCATGATGGTTGAGCGGTGGATCAACTCCAAAAATGGCCTATTTACAATCCAGTCACACACACTCGATGCAACTACAACTAAGTGGATAGGCCCCCAAACAAGCGTGGGAGTGTGTGTGCTGCACGTGCACTGTTGACGCCGTATAATACAGTGCGAGTGTGTGTCTGTGTGTGTGTGCATGTGCTCAACATGCATGCTTTTGGGTGCGACGAGTGTGTGTCGGTACCCTAGAATGACTGCACGTGGGGGAGTAATCCGGTGGAAGAGTGAGTGAATTGAGAGTTAAGCTGCAACATATGCGCTTATCTTTTTACTTTCATTATTTAAGTACTTAAGAAAATTTTTAAAAAGTTTTGTTTGAATTTCCCTGATTCACCTCTGGGAGATGTGCAATATCAACTGACGCTGTTGAGAAAAGGGAACATGTAAAATATGGGGCAAAAAAAAATGCGGTAAACTTGCCTCTTGCGAATGAAGACGTGCATGCAAATACTTTGGCCCTCCGCACATTCTGGCACTACCACCATCTGTCTAATTACAGCCATATCACCAACTATGCATAGGCAACGTTTTCAGAGGCAAAAATACTGCTGGTTCAACAAAGAAACGAGGAAGCTGTGGCCATGAGTGTGTGTGTGTTTCTCTCTCTCTCTCCTCATTCCCAGTTATGTATGAGGGGTCTTTTAATAGCCGAGCTGTTAAAAGTGGCCAACCCTCAAACTTAATCTCTCCTTTCCAGCCCCGCTGCCACATCACATTACACAACCCATCTATTCAATACATACACACTACTCAGACACCTGCTAATGCGGCCTCTTCTCTGAAAGCTGCGAGTTAGGAACAAGCCAGAGATAGACAGGCAGGCCACAAGACACTTATTTTTGATTGGGTTCTTTAAAATGAATACACTGACAACGATTTGAAGACGGCAGCCACGGGATAGGGCATTACAGCCAACAAAAAAAAAGTGCACGTGCATGCATGCACACACACAAGCGCAATACAACACAGCTTTAAATTGCCGGTCTGCTCCGAATGGGAACAGGTGGCCTATCAAAGCAGCTTGGACAGTGTGCTCCATAACATGTCTGCTTGAAACTTGGGCATGACATGAAAAATGGGATTGCCATCCTCACCTGTTTGTTTCCAAAGTCTGTTCTACCCATTTGTTATACAGACAGATACAGTTCACAGAGGTGGCTGCTTGCGGAGGAACAGGACTTGCTTTTGTATCAAAAATGTTGAGTCCATGGATATTTGTGACAAGCTAGGAAAATCCTTCCCATGTTGAAATTTTACCCTTTACAAGTTCAGAGGATGAAAAAAAAACATTGCCCTCTTCAGACTATCAGGTCATTGAAATAAATTCAACATCTAAGAAGCAGTGGAATTCAAATTAAAATGTTATGCAGATAGATTGAGGGTGGCATGGTGGCGCAGTGGTTAGCACGGTCGCATCACAGCAAGAAGGTCCTGGGTTTGAGCCCCGGGGTAGTCCAACCTTGGGGGTTGTCCCGGGTCGTCCTCTGTGCGGCGTTTGAATGTTCTCCCCCGTGTCTGCGTGGATTTCCTCCAGGTGCTCCGGTTTCCTCCCACAGTCAAAAGACATGTAGATCAGGTGAATCGGCCATACTAAATTGTCCCTAGGTGTGAATGTGTGTGCATGTTGGGCCCTGTGATGGCCTGGTGGCCAGTCCAGGGTGTCTCCCTGCCTACCACCCAGTGACTGCTGAGATAGGCTTCAGCATCCCCGCGACCCTGAGAGCAGGATAAGTGGTTTGGATAATGGATGGATGGATGGAGGATGGATGAACTGCATTCGACTGTACCTCAGTATATCAATCATGTTGTATGAAGTGCAACTGGTCACAAGATCAGCTCATTTGGGTTGTGATCATTTCCAAGTTCAAACCGCAGACTTATGAGTCATTTCCCACAGACGGATGATTTGTCATTCTGGCAGACACCACCTCCATCAGCATAATTTTATCAGCAACTCGAGTCACACTTAGTCACATAGAATCCAGCGGTAGATTTTCAACTGGGCTGACAAAAGTCAGCCAGCACTGAACTCGTGGACTGGGCCAGTCTTAGGTGGCGTGACACCACAGCGCAAAGCCCTTCCACCATTTCAGCTTATCTGTCTGTGTATGTATGCATGCAAGTGTCTTTGGTCAGCAGAAGTCAAAAGAGGGAGGGGCGGATAGAAGTTCAGGAGGGGGACACATGAAGTACACAGGAAGGCAGCCAAATTGCTGACACCAAGATATTTCGTGACAAAATCCCAAACAACTTTGCACTCAGAGAGCGAGAGAGAAAGAGAAAAAGAACGAGAGAGAGCTCTAGTATGTGTAATTAATTGGTGCTCCAACTCTGTGCTGTGGGCCAAAACTCATTAATAGCAGCTCAAAGCTCTTCATTACTACCCCGAGACGAGCAGAATGAGTTATTATGGCAGAGCTCAGCTGGGCTACAAGGAGTAGGTGGGCTCCGCACCGTGTGTGTATGTGTGAGTGACTTTATATCACGCATATTTGTGCGTCCCTTCAAGATAAACACGGCAATCCTTACTGTGTGTTTACACTCAAGACAGTGTACAAGTGCATGAGTCGTTGCTTGCGTTAAGAGAGCATTCTAACTCCCAGTCTGTCAGCCCATGTACCGATCTGCTTGCTGCGCCTGCCAACATGGCTCTGATCAACTCCATCAACAAATAAGCACCGCCAGGCTTCTGCTCAATTACAGTCCATCAACACTAAACTAACACCATTTAGATTGGAGCGAAGGAGCCTCTGTAATCCCGGAATGATGATCTGAAGAAAGGATGTGAGATGACTGTTGTATTATAAAGCCTTAACTAACTTGTTATAAGGCTGATGGTCTTTGAAAAACAAGAAAACTTATAGTTTTCTCTACGCTGGCTATCCAGCATTACACTCGATTTTTATAGATTTTTTTTTCCATGAATGGACAACAGATTATTAGCGTTTTCCCATTTCCCCTGTGGATCTTTCAGAGTATATTTTACAGATAACAACCTGCTGCTCATTTTACAAAACCAAAGCACATGCACGTTTACATTTAGCAGATACATTTTCATCTGAGGCATAATATACTGATGCAAATGACAAAGCATCAATACATTGACACAGAGGGTACCCATCAGGGTCAGTAAAGAGACAAAGAGATTGGTCAGTAGACTCCAATATGAGCCCCCCCCTCCATTTTTTTATATTAATTACATACAGGCCAGATTATGGGATGAAAATGGGCTCACATTATTACTTAAAGTGACATAAAAGAGAGTTGGACATTTGCAGACTTATTATGTCAACCTATAGGCATCCTGGAGCACTGAACAGTCATCATGACTTAGCCAAGAGCAAACGCCACATCAAGTGCAATTAGTTTAGCTGCACAACAGATTAGAGACGTCCCATTCATTTTTTTTAATCACTTAATACCGAGGATCTGCCAATATCGACTTGTGTTCCAATATTTATATTTTCTTGCATAGTACAGCACAGCGCATACTAAAATCTAAAAAATTCAGTTTGAGTCATGTATGCTTGACCAATGCATAGAGAAAATAAATAGTGTCACAACTGTCTGTGAATGTTATTTTGTTAAAAAAAACAAATTAATGTTCAATAAAATAGCGTGTACATATATAAAAACGCTGACCAAAAAGAGAGGATGCTCCAAAGATGTCTTTATGCATGCTCAATAATCCAGGTAAGAAAACACAGAACGTCAATAGGGAGGAACGATGGTTTGAACAGGGAGTCAAAGAGGCCATCTACGTGATGAGGGAATCACCGTCCCTGAACCAAGAGGGAGCTAAGACTACATCTGTCACCATTTTACAATGCTGTGATTGCAAACATTCCCAAATCCTCTGTGAACAGTACACATGGCCATTGAAACTCTAGTTAATGATCACACCTATCTGCATATGAAACCAGTCGTTGTCTTCGGTCGTTATGCAACCGCATTGTTTATAAGGGTGGGGATACCTGCAATCAGTTTAGACTGAAGAGGTCATGTTTCTCTCAATAAACGTGTCCAGATAAACTGAATAAACTTTCTGTGAGATGCTCCAATGACAACTCGTATTCCTTCAAATGAGAACATTCACAGACATATTCCTTCAAATGGTTTCTTTTGTAAGTTCCTTACCATATTAAGTCATGTTAAAGTAGCTCGGGTACTACTTCCTCACCAATCACTACCATTGCAAACATTACTAGTAGCTATTGGGCTGCTTTCACTTTCCAATTTAAAGAAGTTCCACATTGCAGACAGTTTAGTCACTTGTTGTTGACGACAACTTTTTAAAGACACATGGCTCACTGCTGCAAACAGAATCAGGTTTATTTGCCATGTTGGTTTGCGCGTACATGGAATTTGACTCCAGTTTCATGGCTCTCTCTGTTTACTTAACATAGAATAAGAACACTACAACACAACAACATTCAGATATATACACAAGGATTGACTATATACAGGCGAAATAAGAGGCGATAAAGTACAATGGTGCAGAGAATATATCAGAGATATATTCTGCATTCTCTGCAAGTGGTGGGTTTACAACACTTGTATGGCGCAAAATGTGGCATTTGCGACACCAATATCACAGCCATCATAGTCGGAGAGCAAGACAGCAAAATGAACAAAGGATCGGAATTTGATCAGATTTAACATAGCTGATCCCGATCAATTAAAACAAGTCTTGATAAAAGCTTGGACATAACCTTCCAGAAGTAGAGGGAAGAGGGTGAGGGGCGTACACATTAAAATGGGTTTGTAGGTTAAAGTGAAGTGCCTTGACCTGCCCAGAAAGCCAGCAGCAAGGTGTTGAATTGAATGTGGCAACAGGGAGCTAATGTAAGAAAACAAAGAGGTGAGATGAATGTTCATCTTGGCAGGTTAAACTTGAAATCTAAAGTGCACAGCATTACTCTGAATTCTTCGCCGAATTTATATTGGCTGGGAGACCAGCAGGAAATGCATTGCATTTCTCTGAGGGTTTGACCCAGGCCTGGACCAGAAGCTGCACAGCATGCTCTGACCGGTATGGTCAGAGCTTTTGGATGTTTTACAGAGTAAAGTGGCATGAACAGGAAAAAGCCACAATGTGGTCAGAAACTAAAAGCCAGTTGTCTATCATCACGCTTTGCGGATCTGGAGAGCCCGACTCTGTACATGACTGGTCCATGTACAGAGTTGAGTCAATATATCCTCTGGGAATGAAGGATTTGGCAGGAATAACCAGCACCTTAGTTTTGGACAAGTTAAGCTGGAGGTGCCGCTCCCTCATTCAAGCAGACATGTCCACAAGGCATGTGGCAAACCTTGCAGACAGACACCTTAATGTCTTCTGGTGTAATAAACAAAAACAAAAAAACGACCACACAACTAACAAAGCAGACAAATTCGGATTCTGATATTTTTAAATTTGCATACTCTGGTCACCTTTTATATCCTACAAACGATGCCTCATACAGCAGGAAACAAGTTTTAGATTAGATACATTGAAAGTACTATCATTTAATGAGCAATGTTTGTATGATACGTATGACAGTTATGCAGGGACCTCTTATTCCAATTCCACATGATAACCCTGTTTTTGAAGACAATATAACGGTACACACATACATCTGTGTAAATATTGCAGTTACAATCGGGTAAAAGGTACATTCAATTAAAGGGAAAACCTTCAATAAAGTCTATGAAAGGACTCCAGGCCAAAGTGAAGTTTTTGAGGGTTTTACATATTTTATATCGGAGTTTTTCTAAAGGTAGAAAGGACAGCACCCCCCTTAACCACTGCAAAAATGATGGGGCTTTATTCGACTTCACTTAAGAAAGAATAAGTCTGCAGGCGAACAGTGAAGCAAATGCTAGAGCATTTGCCTGCAAAGTTGTGACCTTACACTTAGGGTTGTGGTATGCCAAAGATGGCTGCATAGTCTTTTTTTTCTTCTTCCTTTTTGAGCCTTGGGGGGAGGGGGGATCTCTATTTTTTTTTTGGTTGTTCGTGTATCCTGTATACCTGCTCCAAGAACTTGAAAATAGGAAAATAAAGTTAAAAAAAAGACAGTTGTGTTTAAGAATACAGTAATTGCTCAATAATCTCAATCCGTTGTCTCTGTTGATGACAAAAATCCACGACCATTACATAGCAGTGACATAATGCACATGCATGTGTGTTAGGACTTCCAATTCTATACTGATTCAGTGGGGAGAGACTGTATTTGTCTGCATGCATTTTTCCATCTTTCCATCAACCCGACTCCACCAAATTACATCGAATTAAGCAAGTCAAACTTCAGTCTGAAGACATTTGTAAATCTGTCTACATTTAAATAACTTCATTACGAAGAAGGATACATAAATAAGCAAGATCACTTTGCTCTGCAGGCCTTGCATACAAATCCAAGAAAGAAAACCAGTTTTTGTGACCACACGCAAGAATATGATCAGGCGAGATCAGTCCAAGAAAGAGTTAATCAAAACAGCAAAGAAATAATTAACATTTATCCAGCAGATACGTGTTAGACACGGACCTGAACAAAAAGAATGATGAATGGTCTTATCTAACAATTCACAGACACAGGCCCCACTTTGTTTGGTTTTCTTTTCCCCTTCTCCCTCCTATTATTCTGTTGTCTGTCTGTCTGCCTCTCAGGTCTACCTGTCTGTCCATCTTGTCCCATCCCATCCCTTCTCTGTCAGTCGGTCTGTGTTTGTCTGTCAGTCAGGCCCTCAGCCAAGCTGTCTCTGGCCTTCTGCCCATAGCTCACCGTTATTGATTACTGAGCTTTCTACTTATTAAAAAGGAGGCAGAGGGTACACAAATGTTCACACGCACTAACAAACGCACACTAACACACACACATACACACACACAGCCTTGTAAACAATTAATCCAGGACACTCGGGTTTGTTTTTTGTTTTTTTAGCATCACCGGTGCACTTTCGAGAGCTCACTGTGAAGCACAAGATGCAGGCACATTAAGTCAGAGGGGGTAAATTTTTTTTAAAAAAAATCTTGTAAAACAAGGCAACTGGGATCTGAAAAAACAACATTTCAACAACTGGGGTTAATTTGGATGATTGTTAAGGGCAACTGGAACACATGAGGCAATGTGATTGTGTACGAGACACTGTGTGTGTGTGTGTGTGTGTGTGTGTGTGGGGGGTCTGTATATTCCCTCGAGGCTCTAGCACTTTCTCGTGACAGGTAGTTTAGACATCAAACAAAGCTCTTTATCAAATATCTAATTTAAGATAGAAGCAACACCAAAAACACTCCATTTTAAATCTTAGAGCGAACTCTCGCAAACACACACACATATGTGGCTGATAGCGAACTGAACATCCACTGATTTGTCAACTTGGTATCAGTTCCTTTATCATGCAATATTATCCCTCAAGGTGACCTGGCCGTGGAGACCATGCTCACACCAAACTGCTTACAGCAGGTATTTCTAACCCTAGAGTGTTTCCACCTTAGTTACACCATGTGTACACTTACGTAGTGAATCCAGTGTGCATTTTAACTTCTGGAGTGATTCTGAATTGCTGGCTCATCTAGAATAGAGTAAGCATCATCTTTCTTGCATAACACGTTGCTATTAGTCTTATTCCAGCTGCTTGAGTATTGGTCCTTTTCTCTATAGATCTGCTGCTGGTTCCTAGTGGGAACTTATTCAAGCTGTAGCTGTCTTATTTTAGCTGTAGCTGTTTTTCACCTAGTGTGTCCTTAAATATTTCTTGTTGCCTAGCTGTTTCGACTTAGTTATCCTTTTAGCTTTTCAATATATTCCCTGGTAACTTGCTGTTTGCAGTTTTAATAGTTTTGTGTGAGGTTTGATAGTTTTACATAAGTGACCAGTCTCTGGGCAATAGGCCTACTTTCGTTTTAGCTCTTTGGCCAATTGGGTTTTAAGTGGCCAGGGTGTGACCTGCACTCCTGGAAGACAATTAGCTATCAGTGTTCTTTAAATCACTGCTGCTACTTGGAAGCGTCAGGCAAACAACCCGAGGGAAAACAGGTCTAGGCTGAACAAAGGCAAGCGCGACTTTTTCAAGCCAAGACTTTGTCAAACAAGAACTGCTCTTTTTAGATCCAATCAGTCATCTGTATTTTGTGTACCTAGTATAGACTATGTGTTTCCTTCACATTCCTGTCCTTTCCTCTTCCTGGGGTTGGCATAGATGATGGGTCACTCCTCGGTGCTGCAACCCTACCAATCTCATCTATCCCACTCCCTCTACTCACATTGAGCAAGTGGTAACGGGAGAGCTCTGGAATTGCCAGTCCGTGGTGCCGAAAGCTGAGTTTATCTCAGGCTACGCATCCTTGCTTTCCCTCAACTTTCTTGCTCTAACTGAGACCTGGATCATGTCAGAAAACACTACCACATCCGCAGCTCTGTCAGATGTGTACTTTTTTTCTCACACTCCCAGAGCTGGGAGGCGAGGTGGTGGTACTGGCCTGCTAATCTCCCCGAAATGGAAATACTCTCGTTTCCATTCCACAATTTTCTCCGTTCTCTTTTGAATTTCATGCTGTTACTGTCTCTTATCCAGTCAAACTCACCATTGTGGTTGTGTACCGCCCACCAGGCCCCCTTGATGAGTTTCTGGAGGAGCTTGACACACTTGTCTCACACTTCCCTGATTATGACTCTGCACTTATCCTTCTCCGTGACTTCAACATCCACACTGACAAGCTAGATCCTCTTCTCTCTTTCCTCTCCTCCTTTGACCTTCACCTCTCACCCTCTCCTCCTACCCACAAGGCCGGCAACCAGCTGGACCTTATCTTTACTAGACACTGTCCAATTTCCAATCTCTCTGTTACTCCCCTCCAGCTCTCTGACCACTATTTCATGTCCTACTCTCTCTCCCGCTCTTCTCCCCCCTCAGCCCCTCCCCCTCCCCACATGGTTTCCACCCGTAGACACCTCCGCTCTCTCTCTGCCACTGATCTTTCTTCCTCTGTTACCTCTACCCTCACTACACCTGAAATATTCTCTCTCCTACCCCCTGACACTGCTATTGATCTTCTTCTCTCTACCCTCTCCTCTTCTCTGGACAACCTCTGTCCCCTCACCTCCAGGCCTGCACGCCCAACTCCACCTGCCCCTTGGCTGTCCGACTCAGTATGTACTGACACACGGAGCCTAAGAGTGGCAGAGCGCAAGAGGAGAAAAGGCAAACTCCCAGAGGACCTTCTCAACTTCCAATCTCTTCTTTCCACTTTCTCCTCCTTCCTTTCTGCTGCTAAAGCTGCCTTCTATCACTCTAAAATCCAATCCTCTGCCTCTAATCCTAAGAAACTCTTTGAAACCTTCTCTACACTTCTTCAACCCCGACCTCCTCCTCCTACTTCCTCCCTCCTCCCTGATGACTTTGCTAACTTCTTTGACAAGAAGGTAAACGACATCAGATCCTTCTTTTCTCACCACCCGGTTAGCGCTCTTTGCACTAGCCCACCCTCTGCACCCTCCCTCACCTCTCCACGTCCCACCCTATTCCACATTGCTCCCCTCTCCCCCGACGAGGTCCTCAACCTCATCACATCCAGTCGCCCCACCACATGGTCCCTTGACCTGGTCCCCTCTCCTCTTCTTCAGTCTATAGCACCTGAACTCCTTCCCTTTCTAACCCACCTCATCAACACCTGCCTCCAGGCAGGATGCTTTCCATCTGCCTTCAAGACTGCTAGAGTCACCCCACTTCTAAAGAAACCATCACTTAACCCCTCTGATGTCAAAAACTACAGACTGGTTTCCCTTCTACCCTTTCTATCCAAAACACTCAAACATGCTGTCTTTAACCAACTTTCTTTGTACCTCCACCAGAATAACCTCCTGGACCCCAACCAGTCTGAGTTCAAAGTGGGTCACTCAACAGAGACGGCCATCCTTGCAGTGACAGAATTGCTGCACTCTGCGAGAGCAAACTCTCTCTCCTCTGTCCTGATACTCCTGGACCTGTCAGCTGCATTCGACACAGTGAATCACCAGATCCTCCTCTCTACTCTCGAGGGGCTGGGTGTCACAGGCTCTACACTCTCAATGTTTGCATCCTACCTGACGGGTCGCTCCTACCAGGTGACATGGAGGGGATCTGTGTCGGAGCCTCACCGACTTGACTACAGGCATTCCATAAAGTTCTGTTCTGGGTCCTCTCTTGTTCTCCCTGTACACGACATCCCTGGGTTCTGTTATTCGCTCGCATGACTTCTCTTACCATTGTTATGCTAATGACACCCAGCTGATCTTGTCCTTCCCTCCCTCTGACACACAAGTAGAGACACGCATTGCTGCATGTTTGACTGGCATCTCGGAGTGGATGGCGACACACCACCTGAAGCTCAATCTGGACAAGACAAAGCTGATGTTCCTCCCGGGAAAAGGTTGCCCGCACCGAGACCTGGCCATCACCATTGACAACACCGTGGTGACGCCAACTCGGACTGCAAGATCTGGGTGTGATTCTGGACGACCAACTGATGTTTGCTGCAAACATTGCATCGGTTGCTCGCTCCTGCAGATTTCTCCTCTATAACATCAGGAGGATTCACCCATTCCTCACCAACGAGATGGCACAGGTGCTCATCCAGGCTCTGGTCATCTCCCGGCTGGACTTCGGCAACTCCCTCCTTGCTGGTGCCCCAGCGTCAGCCATCAGACCTCTGGAGCGTGTTCCAAAAGCTGCAGCTTGTCTGGTGTTCAACCGCCCTAAGTTCTCCCACACAACTCCCCTGCTCATGTCACTACACTGGCTCCCAGTAGCTGCTCGCATCCAATTTAAGACTCTGGTGCTAGCCTAAAGGGCAGTGAAAGGAACAGCTCCTTTTTATCTCCAGGCCATGGTCAAGCCCTACCACTTCACTCTGCTGCCTCGGGATGCCTGGTTGCCCCGTCGCTCAGAGGCCCCTGCTGCCAATCGACCCAGTCACGGCTCTTTTCTGTCCTGGCCCCACAGTGGCGGAATGAACTCCCCACTGATGTCAGGACAGCGGAGTCGCTGCCCATCTTTCGGCGCAGGTTGAAAACTCACCTCTTCAAGAACTACTACCCTGTTACTTGCTCGTAGCACTTATTGTATTCACTCAGTAAAAAAAAAAAATCTCTTTCTCGCGCTTTTATTTTGGCACTGGTTTTGCTCTTAGATGCTTGTTTAGAGAGAAGATGCACTTATGACCTCTGATGACTAGTGGTTCTCCTGATTTCCCACGTTAAATGCACTTATTGTAAGTCACTTTGGATTAAAGCGTCAGCTAAATGACTGTAATGTAAATGTAATGTAATGTATGTGAGAACACACCACGCTGCTTGGACATGGACCAACATGACCAGACCGAGATGGGGTTGAGTAGGTGGTCTTGGTGAAGTTCATGAGAGACACCTGGAGCTATTTGTTTGGCGTGATAAAGTGGTCTGATCTGGATCCAGCCCAACTATAGGAATAACTAAGCATTATGAGTCATGCAAGTTGAAAACTATGGGACAAAAAAAATAAAAATCTAACAGGCTGGAAGTGAAACAAATATTTGGTTTGAGAAATAAGTGATGTCTGAATCATTAGTACATTCTATCATATAACAGTATGTGGAATGAAATGTGCACTATGTATGTTGTACTTTGCAGACTCGAATCTAGCAGATGTCGAAAATGAAGGAATTAATAAGTAGATGTTGGAGAGGTGGGTTTGTTGACAGAATGGAATGGAGAGAATTGTGCTTGTTGTGAAGCTAAGGAGGAATATAGCCCGTTACGAAAAGAGGAAAGCTGAGGTGTGGAATATTTTTAAGGGTATAATGGGAAAAGATGTTAATATGTTGTATAGATATGTTAGAGAAGATGAGTTTATTAGTGGATTTGTGGAGGGGAGCACTTTTATTGTCATTGGGGAAGGAGGGAGGGCGATGGTGGATTTTGGTTAAATAGCATAGCGTGTATGGTATATGTGCATTTTTGTTCGATTTCTTTGATTTGTTTGGGGGGGGGGTCTGTAGGCTGGAAGACATGCCAAAGACTACAGGGAACCTCACTATTTTCTGTCTTGTTTTAATTTGAAATTCTTATCCTCTTTGATTCTATAAAGTTCGATGGGCTTGTGAAACATTTTATTTCCCTACTGGTTTAATATTAAATTTTTAATTCAAAACTTTATTGCAGACTCAGGGTCCATAACAGACAAAGACAAATAGGTAAAAGACAAACCCCAGACAATACAAAGAGTAAACACAATAAATAACATAAATGTATGTTTTTTTCTGTTTTTTTCTATGAAATAAAAGAGAAAAAAGGAGACATAACCCTTCATAACACCAGAAGAACTTTGCCACTTCTGCCTCATCCATTGCAATTTAGCCTTAGCCTTTTATTCATACTAAAAAACACTATCACATGTCTGCCATATTACTTTTGACAATGTTTCCCTGGCCAGTTGTTTACCTGGACATGACAAAGGTGCAAAGAATGATGGGACAGTTTTGATCTTTTAGTGACTTTAAATTTCATGCTTAATATTTTCATTTATGGCGCATGTATTACATACCTTTCACAAACTAAATTTGCATACCAACAGTATGCAGTATGAATTCAAACACAGAAAATGTTTTGAAATTTACATGCAAGTAGGGTTAAGTAGCATATTGAATCAGTCGCATCCAGTCTTGCTGAATCCAGTTCCAATTCTTAACAATTTTTTCAAAAAAGAAGCCAATATCTTCCATAATAAAAATATTATCTCAACTTAGTATAACGGGCCTCACTTTACTATTTTACTGTATATCTAGATGCCATTATTTCCTAAAATTCTAATTTAAAATTTACCATAATAAAATATCCATCCACCCATTGTCCAAACCGCTTATCCTGCTCAGGGTCACGGGGATCCTGGAGCCTATCCCAGCAGTCATTGGGCAGCAGGCGGGGAGTTAAATATACCAACTATCTATACAGTCAATTTTAAGGCAAAGCAAGTTTATTACTATAAATGTTTCATATGCAAACTGCTTTACGTGAAAAGGTACAATCAGACATTGAATAAAAAGAATGATTTAAAGATGATAAAGAAATTAAAAATAATTATGAGAGAAAATCTAATAAAGGTGGGAAATGCCAAAAAAGAGAGATAAAACCGTAAGTGGAATAAAAAGGGTTTGAGTGTGAGATCAAAGTGCAAAGTGAAAAATGGTCAAAGTTCAACTCTCTATAGGCTGAAGATTCAGTTAAAGGCAATGATGAATAAACAAACATTACAAAGGCACGAAACAACAGCTTAGAGAGGTACTAAACACTTAAACGTGTTTTTTTTTAGCTGTAAACTAAATGATATGACTGTACGGTGATGAAACACATCAATGCTGGTGTTAATATTGAGATTTCTTGCAAATTTATGAAAATTGGCATTTCATGGGTTCAAAATGGCTCAACATCCCAATCTACTATTTTAAATCAGCCCTGAACCTTGCAAGGCCAACGCTGACATAGAATTGACCAGTTGGGACTGATCTACTACGTCATGAAATAAAAAGAATGTTAACACCCTCTAATCAGAGCTGAGTGATCCACCCCACCCTCTTCCATTTGCGGTGCATCCGCGTCATGGCGGTAGGGGTGTCTTCACAGGGTGGAGGCGTACACCATGCTGGAAGGTGGGCTGGTGGAGGGGACTCGGTACAGTGGCCCTTCCCGCTGATCCATCAATGGGGTTAGATGTATACTGCGAGGGGGAGAGGGGCAGGGTGCTGCATGCCAAAGCCTGGGTTGAAGATGAAGAGCACGAGTCAGCCTCAGTCTGATACCAGCTACTCTGAGGTGAAACAAACCAGAGCATGACCTTGTGTGCATTGGTGGCCCAGTAGTAGCCAAGGAAATTGGATAAGCCAAGCCCACCGAATGACCTGTCTCTCTGTACCAAGGTTCTACCAATTCTCACATACTTACCAGCCCAGATAAACAAGGACATAATGCCATCAAGAGAGTTGAAAAACAATCTAGGCAAAAAGATAGGGAGACATTGGAAAACACATAAGTATCTAGATAAAATGCTCATTTTGATAATCTGTAACCTTCCCACTAAAGAACGTGTTAGATGACTCCACCTCTGTAGGTCAGATTTGACTGTTGCCGTTAGTGCTGTAAGGTTTTGTTCCCGCATTGAACGAATGGATCTAGTAATTGTCACAGCCTCTCGCCCTTGACATCAAAGCGTTCGCCCTTGACACCTGCTGACCCCACCCCCCGTCACAGCCTCTCTCCCTTGACTTCAAAGCAATCAGCCTCTCGCCCTTGACATCAAAGCGTTCGCCCCTGACACCAGCTGGCCATCAAAGCAGTCAGCCGCTCTCCCTCGACATCAAAGCGATCATCACCCTTAAAAAGCCTCCACTGTGGTCCAGTCTTCGCTGGAACGTTGCCTTTCATGGACTTCTGCCTGCCTGCCTGCCTACCTGCCACTGAGCCGACTCCTGCTCTACCCCTGAGATTGGTTACTTCAATAAAGACTTGATTCTTCACTTACCTGGTTGTCCCGTCTACTTTTGGGTTCTTTCCTGATACGTGACAGTACGTTCCAGCCACTATGGACCCAGCAGACCATTCCACCACAGACCTGGCCACGGTCTGCCAGGCTGTAGCCAACCAGGAATCGGTCCTCGGCCAGCACAGCCAGGTGCTACAGGGGATGGCTGACGCCCTCCGTGGGCTCAGCTCAAAGATCTCCGGAATCCAGACCCAACTTAGTGCCTCCGCTAGCCCAGGATCCGCCCCTCCAGCTCTGCCACCCCCAGCGCCATCAACTTCGGCTAAGGAACCATGGGTTGCCCCGCCCGATAAGTATGATGGAGATTTTGGACTTTGTCGTCCTTTTTTGATGCAGTGTGAGATTGTGTTTAACCAGCAGCCCCAGTCATATTCCACGGATGGAGCCAAAGTCGCTTACATCATGGGTCTTCTCCAGGGAAGCGCCCTGGATTGGGCTACAGCGGTGTGGGAAATGCGGGCCTCCACGTCCTCATCCTACGCTGAGTTCACCACTGCTTTTCGCCAGGTTTTTGATCATCCCGTGCGGGGAAAGGATGCGTCAAAAAGACTGATCTCTCTCCGCCAGGGTTCCCGCAGCGTCGCCGACTACTCAGTTGAGTTCCGTACGCTATCAGCGGAGAGCGGATGGAACAACGAGTCCCTCCAGGCCGGCTTTTCCAACGGGCTAAGCGAATCCATAAAGGACGAATTGGTTTCCTACCCCGAGCCTGGAGGGTTGGAGGAACTGGTTACCCTGGCCATTTGTGTGGACAACTGTCTCCGGGAGCGGAGGCGAGAGAGGATGCGCCGCTTTCCTGGTCACAACAACTTACCACGGGCCACACCTCCAAACTCTGGGGGCCGAGCTCGCTCGACTGAGGTTGCCGTCCTCCGAGAAAGCCCGAGGCGTGACTCTTCCCCAGCTTCGGAGCCGATGCAACTCGGCCGCTTCCGGCTCAACCCGGAGGAGCGTCAATGCCGCATCACCGAGAACAGCTGCTTGTATTGTGGTCAGCCTGGTCACTTTCTCGCTTCCTGCCCTCACCGTTCCGTCAAACTAGCAGGCTCACGAGGGAGGGGGAGGATCCTCGTGAGCCCAACTGTCTGCCCTCTGTCTCCTCGTCCACGTACCCAGTTGCAAGCTACCATCAGTTTTAAAGGTCAGTCCACTAAACTTTTGGCTTTAATTGACTCTGGAGCTGATGAAAGCTTTTTGGATGCAAGTGTTGTGAAGCAGCTAGGTCTTGCCACTGTGAGTCTGGACCAGCCTCTTGAAGCTAATGCCCCGGATGGACATCTCCTGGCCCGGATAACCTCTAAGACCGAGCCTGTGCGCCTCCTGTTGTCGGGAAACCATCAAGAGGAGTTAAGTTTTTTCGTTATCAATTCTCCCTTTGTTCCCATTATACTTGGTCATCCCTGGCTGGTTAAGCATAGTCCCTATATTGATTGGTCATCGGCCAGAATTTCAAGTTGGAGTCCCGTCTGTCATGCCATATGCCTCCAGTCTGCTCTGCCTCAGTCTGTCCCCTGTCAGGTATCAAGCTCTGAGACCTCTGACCTGTCACTGGTGCCTCCAGAGTAACATGACCTCCAAGCTGTGTTCAACAAGCAGCAAGCTGTCTCCCTGCCTCCTCATCGCCCCTATGATTGCGCTATTGACCTGCTGCCGGGCGCTCCCCTCCCCAGCAGCCGCCTATATAGCCTCTCCAAGCCTGAGCGGGAGTCCATGGAGAGATACATCAAGGACTCCTTGGCTGCTGGTCTTATTTGCCCGTCATCATCACCCCTTGGTGCGGGGTTCTTTTTTGTGGCCAAGAAGGACAAGACCCTCCGGCCGTGTATTGACTATAGAGGTCTAAATAACATCACAGTCAAGAATAAGTACCCTCTGCCCCTCATGACTTCCGCTTTTGATTCTCTCCAGGGAGCCACGGTGTTCACTAAACTAGACCTCCGCAATGCTTACCACCTGGTCCGGGTTCGAGATGGAGACGAATGGAAGACTGCCTTCAACACCCCCCTGGAGCATTTTGAATATCTGGTGACGCCGTTTGGTCTCACTAATGCCCCAGCTGTCTTCCAGAGTCTGGTCAATGACGTCCTACGTGATATGTTGGATCGTTTCGCTTTTGTTTACCTGGATGATATCCTGATTTTTTCCAGAGACCTGTCAGAGCATGTCATGCACGTCCGCCAAGTCCTTCAACGGCTTCTGGAGAACCGCCTTTTCATAAAGGCAGAGAAGTGCGAATTCCATGCCCCTTCAGTCACCTTCCTGGGCTACATCGTGGCCGATGGGCAGGTGAGAATGGAACCCGCCATGGTCAGAGCGGTTCTTGAGTGGCCAAGCCCGACCAGCCGTAAGCAGCTTCAGAGGTTCCTCGGGTTTGCCAACTTCTACAGACGGTTCATCCGCAACTACAGCCACGTTGCGGCCCCACTAACCACTCTTACCTCCACCTCCAGACCGTTCCTGTGGACCCCTGTAGCAGAAGCAGCTTTCCAAGCCCTCAAGCACCGCTTCACCACGGCTCCTATCCTCATCCAGCCAGACCCAACCAAGCAGTTTGTTGTAGAAATGGACGCCTCTGAGATTGGGGTGGGGGCGGTCCTTTCTCAGCGTTCCAGTGAGGATGGCAAGACACACCCCTGTGCCTTCCTGTCTCACCGCCTCTCCCCAGCTGAAAGGAACTATGATGTGGGGAATCGTGAGCTCCTGGCGGTGAAATTGGCACTGGAGGAATGGCGACATTTTCTGGAGGGGTCTGAGCTTCCTTTTATAGTGTGGACTGACCATAAGAACCTGGAATACATCCAGTCAGCAAAGCGACTCACCGCGTGCCAAGCCAGGTGGGCGCTCTTTTTTGGTCGCTTTAATTTTTCCTTGACGTACAGACCTGGCTCCAGGAATGCCAATGCCGATGCTCTGTCTCGTGTGCATGGGGAGGAGTCTGAGCCCAAGCTCCAACCTGACACCATCGTTCCCTCTACCTGTGTGGTTGCGGCTGCGGCTGTCACCTGGAAAATTGAAAGGGAGGTAATGGCAGCACAACAGACTCAGCCTGACCCAGGTAACGGTCCCCCGGGGCGCTTGTTTGTTCCAGACGCTGTTAAATCTAGCGTGTTGCAGTGGGCTCACTCTTCCAAACTTACCTGCCATCCTGGAGTAACCCGTACCCTCGCCTTCCTCCGCAGGCGGTTCTGGTGGCCTTCTATGACGGAGGATACTGGGTCTTGTTTCTGCCTGTCCTGTTTGTGCCCAGAATAAGCCCTCCACTCGGGCCAGTTCCGGTCTGCTGCGCCCCCTGCCTGTTCCACACCGTCCCTGGTCGCATCTGTCCTTGGATTTCGTCTCTGGTCTGCCCGCCTCCGACGGTAACACCGTTGTACTGACTGTTGTTGATCGCTTCAGTAAATTTGTTCACTTTTTGCCCTTGTCTAGACTGCCTTCGGCCCGAGAGACTGCGGATCTGCTGGTCAGGGAGGTTTTCTGGGTCCACGGTCTCCCCCGTGATATCGTGTCTGACTGTGGCCCCCAGTTCACTTCTGCTGTCTGGAAGGCTTTCTGCTCTGCCATCGGTGCCACCGTCAGCCTGTCATCGGGGTTCCATCCTCAGACCAACGGCCAGGCCGAGAGGGCCAACCAGGCATTGGAGATGGTTCTCCGCTGTCTGCCAACCCATCCTCTTGGTCCTCACAACTTCCCTGGGTAGAATATGCCCATAACACCCTGCCATCGTCTGCTACTGGGTTGTCCCCTTTTCAATGCCTTTATGGCTATCAGCCTTCCCTTTTTCTTTCGCAAGAGGTAGACATTCCGGTTCCGTCTGTCCATGTCCGTCGGTGCCGTCGGACCTGGCGGCGAGCCCGTGCCGCACTGCTCAGGACCTCCGTCCGTTACCAGCGCTTGGCGGATCGTCATCGCACCCCTGCTCCGGACTACTCCCCCGGTTACCAGGTATGGCTCTCTACCAAGGATCTACCCTTGAAATCGGACGCTAAGAAACTGTCCCCCAGGTATATTGGTCCCTTTCCCATTGTCAAAGTCATTAACCCCTCGGTGGTCCGTCTGAAGCTGCCCCGCACCCTCCGAGTTCACCCTTCCTTCCATGTGTCCTGCCTCAAACCTATCTCTACCAGCCCTCTAGTTCCTCCGGCCCCCCCACCCCCACCTCCTCGTATGATCAACGATCATCCGGCTTACACCGTTCGTTGTCTCCTGGACTCTCGGCGCCGCGGTCGCGGTCTGCAGTATCTCGTGGACTGGGAGGGATATGGACCGGAGGAGAGGTGTTGGGTCCCTCGTCGCCTGGTCCTGGACGCGAACCTCATCCGGGACTTCCACAGGACGCACCCTGACGGGTCTGGTAGGTCGCCCGGTGGCGCCCCTCGGAGGGGGGGTACTGTCACAGCCTCTCGCCCTTGACATCAAAGCGTTCGCCCTTGACACCTGCTGACCCCCCCCCGTCACAGCCTCTCTCCCTTGACTTCAAAGCAATCAGCCTCTCGCCCTTGACATCAAAGCATTCGCCCCTGACACCAGCTGGCCATCAAAGCAGTCAGCCGCTCTCCCTCGACATCAAAGCGATCATCACCCTTAAAAAGCCTCCACTGTGGTCCAGTCTTCGCTGGAACGTCGCCTTTCATGGACTTCTGCCTGCCTGCCTGCCTACCTGCCACTGAGCCGACTCCTGCTCTACCCCTGAGATTGGTTACTTCAATAAAGACTTGATTCTTCCCTTACCTGGTTGTCCCGTCTGCTTTTGGGTTCTTTCCTGATACGTGACAGTAATAATGATGTCCAACTATTTAAATCCTGAGTTAGATAGTTTGAAAGGTATTGATGACATTGGTAAATCTGCAGCCAGTTGACTGATAGGGAAACATACGCTTTTTTGGATATTTAATTTATAACCCGAGAGCACACCAAAAGATTCCAAGATTGACAGAATATGAGGGATATTAGACAAGGGGTCACGAACATATAAAAGCAGGTCATCTTATAGCAAGACTCTATGTTCTGTACCCCACCTCCGGATGCCCTTAAGCCCACTCTCTGCCTTTAGAGCAATCGACAGTGGCTTGACAGCAATCGCGAACAAGAGCGGCGACAATAGACATCCCTGGCACGTCCCACGGAAGAGGGGGAAGAGTTCCGAATGGTGGGTGTTTGTAAACACCGATGCGTAAGGGGAAAAGTAAATTAACTGAATCCATGAAACAAGGCCTTCACTAAAGCCGAACTGTCATAGCATAGCAAACGAATAGCGCTTAGCACATTTCAGGTCAATGTCTTTTGCCAGCCACAATTGGTACTTATCCGTATAAAGCCATGGATTATTGAAGCTGCACTTCCCTGGCATGTTGGCACAGCAGGTTTGCCAACTGCTACCTTAGCGCACCAGAGGGCTAGTGGGTGGGCCTGTAATCACAGACTGAAATAACTTCTCACATGGCACCGAAATACCGTGACGGTTATGTGCCAGTTTAGTTTTATTTTTTTATGCTTGTATTAATTGGTAATTACATTTGATGCAAATTTAACTATATTTCCATGACTCTTCCAAAACTTTAAAGAAAAATATATATATTCCATAACTTTTCCAGAGTCTGGAAACTGCATTTTAGATTTCCATGACTTTTCCAGGTTTTTCAAGACCATACAAACCCCGTAAATAGATATCCTGTAAAAAGCAGGACATCATTCATACATTTTGTCTATCTATATGAAGGAGACTCAATTGTTAAAAGGATGGCTTCCTTTTTTCAAGCATGAAAGACCTCATTCAGACATTATCAGGGAGGATTTACAGTCATAAAGGCAAAACCTTGGCTGATGCTTTCAGTACTGAGAAACTTACCACTTTGTTGAATTTTCTCTCAGGGCTTCACGACAGTTCAATTGTGCAATTAAAGTATATAGAGTAGTTTATAGAAATGGTACTTGAACTCTGAAATTCAGCTTTCATGCCACAATGTATTACAAATAATTAAAAAAAAAGATACTGATGCTGCTGACAACTGGCATGGACTAGAGAATGTGCACTAATGTAGGACAAATTAGCTTCGTTAAGCTTTTATAAAATCCATCCCAAAATAATGTCAGACATTCCTCACAATAATTTCATTGTCAAGATGAGAACATTAACCCTGCTTCTTTGAGTGAAAGTAGAAAATAATAAACTTTTCATATTACAATGTCCAACAGCCTAACACACAGTGTTTTGTGGAAATTATGCTATGGGACACACCTTGATGCTTTGAATTCAATGTTAATCTATGGACCCATTGATCATGTTAAGAACTCTGATCTCACTTAAACACACACACACACACACACACACACACACACACTAGAACAACCGGGATTTCACTCCTACTGAAAATGACCATGGGTGGTCAAAATGACCGCTGGTTTATAAACTCTATATTCTGTCAAGATAAATATCCAATACAGATATTAACGCATTGCATACGTTTGTATGTCTGTTAGGAAACGACTGACACCAAATTAACATTTTAACAACAATAATACTATTTTTAAACAATTCAAACTTCAGAGAGACATGGTCGAACTTGAATAGCAAAATTGAAAAAGTGAAAATATTACCTGAAAAACAAAACGGAAGACATACATTGCTAATCTAACAAATGTAACAAGGCCTATAAAACGTGAAATGTAAAAAATTTTAAAAAAAAAAAACTGACAATAAATATTAAAATAGTCCCAAACAACGACCGGAACTTAAAAACTTCTAATATGACTGTGGGCAGTCATTTTGACTGCCACGGTTTTTAAACTCTATATTCTGTCAAGATAAATACCCATGTGAGATATTAACGCATTGCATATGTTTGTATATCTGTTAAGAAACTTACTGACACCAAAATTAAAATTTTAACAACTTGTAATACTATTTTTCATCCATCCATCCATTACCCAAACCGCTTATCCTGCTCTCAGGGTCGTGGGGATGCTGGAGCCTATCCCAGCAGTCATTGGGCGGCAGGCTGGGAGACACCCTGGACAGGCCACCAGACCATCACAGGGCAATTTTTCAAACAATTTAAAATGGCTGCTGTCCAATGCCTGTAAATACTGCAACGCCTCGGTGGTAGTCATGGTGCGTCTGTAACCAGACATGTTGGCAATAATCAAAATTCAAATTTAGACTATTTCTCTGCACTGGAGAACGCTGTTTTTTTCTAGAATGGAGCAATGAACTTCACGAAGGCCATAATGCAACCAAAACACGTCATAAATAGTGAGATGACCCGCACGATCACGCGCAAATGACGAGCGGTCATGTTGACCACTCATATTCGTTTTAGGTAGATCTTATAACTCTTTTTGTGCAATTGATCTAAAACTAATTTTAAATGCAAATATTTGCAATTTTAGGTGAATTCAGGGAGCAGCAGGTCTGTATCTTTTTTTCCCCACAAGGTAATAAACTTTGAAAATCCATAATGGTCATAATGACCATCTTGGTCACTCTAGTTTAATCATCAACACAGACAACCGTTGTGATCAATATCTTGGTCCTCTTAGAAGAAACCCGCACAGCCCTACACACAAGCCACCCTGTCTTTGGTTAAACTCAGTCAACAGTTCCTTTGTCAGGGAATTTGTTTGTAAAATTCAACAATTATTACTTAATAGTTAACGATCCTTATTGAGCAGCAAACTCCTTTATCTGATGTGCACAAATGTTTTTACTAGCCTATGGAGGGAATCCATCAATGCCGCTTGTCCTGAGACTGAATGGCGCTGGGTTGGTCATTTAGAGACGAAGGTTGATCTTTTGTACTGAGGGAGACCTCAATGGGCTTTTGATGCTTATCTGAAGCTAGTGCCAACCTATTCACAAGTTAGTCCAAACAAATATTACGCAAGGTCCCTTTTCTAAAGCCGGCAGCGAGTAAGCACGTGTTAACTCACACAAACAAACACACGTCAAGGAACTGTTGACCTCCTATGCCCACAAATAAGACATCACCCATGAAACCCGATGAAGTGATAATGAAATAGAGAAGTGTGTCTATATTGGGGGGGGGGGATTATGGAAAATCCCATCACAGCTACATAAGAGCAGACATTAAACGAGCAGACAGCTACATAAAGCTTGATTACTTCAGCAAGGGGACCAGCAAATAACACTCGGTTACAAATTACCTTGTGTCGCAGTAAGACAGATGGACCCAACACACACACACACAAAACACAGACATAGGAGAAAATGGACTAACACACAAAAGATTCAAAGATCCAAAGGTGTATTTGTCACATACTTCCTGTGCAAGTACAATAAGCAGTGAAATTATTTTTGGCAAACTCCAAAACTGAGCAACAAGAGAAATTAACAACAACAATAAAATGAGAATAAAATAAAATAGCATTTAATAATAGGTACAAAAATATATCTGGGGAGTATACAGAAGGCATATCTCGATATATATCAATACACAATGTGCAGTTACTATACAATACATGTACAAGTAAAGGTGTGGAAATACACTGAATGAGTAAAGTGTCTGTGTAAAGTGTGTGAGGCAGTAAAGTGGCAGTAGTGTTATCAGTGTGATTCAAAGAAAGTTTAATCAGTTCATCTGGATACAACATTTATTGACAGATACGTTTCATCACTCATCTAAGTGACCTCTTCAGTCTCAATTGACTGCAGGTATCCCCACCCTTATAAACAATACAGTGGCATAATGACCGAAACCAACAATCAGTTTCATATGCAATGTAGAAATGAATGTGTGTGTTTTAAGTTTTTAATTTTTTCTATATTGATCTTTGCACTGATAAGAACTGCACTTTCAAATTTTGTTGTACCTGTACAATGATAGATAAAGTTCTACTCTATTCTATTCAAATAGGCGTGACTATTAACTAGAGTTACAATGGACATGTGTACTATTCACAGAGGATTTGGGAATGTTTGCAATCACAGCATTGTAAGACGGTGACAGATGTACTCTTAAACACCCCCCCCCCCAGGTTCAGGGATGGTCCTTCCCTCTTCACACAGATGGCCTCTTTGACCCCCCCCCCCGTTCAAACCAGCATTCCTCCCTATCAAGGATCTGCACATCCTCATCCTTGAAAGAGTGGCCACTGGCCTGTAGCTGGGTGTAGACTGCAGAGTCCTGGTCTGACGTGTTAGCTCGTCTGTGTTGTGCCATCCTCTTGGCCAGCGTAATACCAATGTAATTGTTATGTTGTTTTTAGTGTCCTTATGACCTGGGGGAAGAAACACCTTCTAAAGGCTCAGACATACTTTCTGCATTCTGCATCTGTGGAGAGCTGCAGACTTATACCAGTCACGTGGACATGCATGTAGTTCCATTCGTGCTACAAGTGAGGATCCGCAGCGGTCTGGTGTTCCACGTGATCCACACTCCATTTCAGCTGACGGCGGTAATGCACCTTAACATTGTTTGTAAATTGCCTCTTTACGTATCTTTCTAGCAGATATTTCCACTTTTGACAGCCAGCATTTTCATCTCTCCCAACCGTTTGCATGATTTCTCACCAGGAGTTCAACACCATTTAGCTGTCTTTTTATTTTTTTATTATTTACCATTGTGGGTAACAGCACATCTCCTTGCAGTCACTCTTCAAAACAAGCATCCATTGGGGCACCCCAGCAGCTCAGCTGGTAGAGTGCGTACCACATAAGGATGAGTCCTTGCCGCAGTGGCCTGGGTTCGAATCTGGCCCTGGCTCTTTGCTGCATGTCATCCCCTCTCTCTTTCCCATCTCTTTCTACTATCACTATCAAATAAAGGCAGAAAGACCCCAATTTCTTTTTGAAAAAACAAAAACAAGCATCCATTTTGTTATCTGGAACATGTGCAGTCAGCTTGCTTGCTATGCGTACATCTGCGCAGTCACAAATTTTGGGCTGCGCAAAAACATATGCATAGGAGTCCACGCAGACCCTTGCAGATGTGGGTGGAAGACGACATTCACCTCACGCTGAACAAAGCAGACTCTCGCAGACAGCATGAGTTGGCCTTGAGTCTCTCAGTATTGACCTTGTGGCTACAGAGGCATCTACCCTACCATAGTGATTAAGACAGTCCATTATTGGGGTGATAGGGATCCATAATAATCCTTTTAGCCCTGGTCCTGCACCGCTGGGTGTATAAGTCCTGAAGGGGGGTGAGTGTGATCCCGGTGGTATGCTCAGCCAACCGTACTCTATGCACAGTTAAAAACACTGTCTCACATTTTTCACCAGTGTCCATGTGAACTGACCATGCCCCTCAGTGATGTGAACACCTAGATATCTGTAGCTGCTCACCCTTTCTATTGGTACTCCATTGACAGAGAGAGGGGTGTAGGTCTTTCACTGTGTCTTTTTCAAGTCCACAGCAAGCTCCTTGGTTTTACTGATGTTCAAGGAGAGGCTGTTGGTCTGGCACTACTGTGACAGATCCTCCACCTCTTCCAGGTAGGCAATCTCATCGTTGCTGGAGATCAGGCCCACTACAACTCTGGTGTCAGCAAACTTAACGATGGTGTTGGAGCTACTGGTGGCATGTGAGTACAAAGAGTAGAGCAGGGGACTCAGGACACAACCTTGGGGGGGGGGGTGCTCCTGTGTTGAGGGTGAGAGAGGTGGAAATGTAGCTACCCACCTTAACCACCTGGGGTCTGCCAGTCAGAAAGTCAAGAACCCAGTTGCACAGGGAGGTGATCAGGCCAAGTTCCCTGAGCTTGGTGGCCCATCTGGGGGGCACTATGGTATTGAAGGCTGAACTATAGTTGATGAACAAAATTCTCTCATAACCCCCCCCCTCCATTGTTAAGGTGGAATAAGGTGGTGTGCAGTACATGGGAGATGGCATCCTCTGTGGATTGGTAAGCAAACTGTAGGGGGTCCAAAATGCTTGGGAAAGAAGAGCAGATGTAGCCCTTAATAATCCTCTCAAAACACTTCATGACAACAGAAGTGAGAGCTACAGGATGGTAGTCGTTGAGGTCAGTTGGATTGGTTGTCTTTGGTACTGGAACAATAGTGGACCTCTTAAAACATGTGGGTACTACAGACTGGGCCTGGGAGAGATTAAGAACTGTGGTGAATGCAGGAACTATCAGATCAGCACAGGACTTTAGTACTCATCCAGGGATGCTGTCCAGACCTGCCGCCTTTCTGACGTTCACCCACACAGTGTGAGATTTACACACGTCTCACTTTCTTAAAAATCTAATATAAAGGCTTGGGTCATCATTAGAATATCATCATAGTCCATCCAACACATACTGTAAGCCAAGTTTCTTGTGTGAGAAAATAGACAAGAGTCAAAAAGGTGTAGGTAGACAAAATATCTACCTCCAGTGGCATGGTCTAAGCCTCGTTCCCTCACGCACTATGAACAGATTAGTCATGTAAATTGAGATTAATATGTTGTCTGCATATGGAAATAAAAACCAAACATCATTGCAAGTTGAAACTACACACATCATGCACTGCCATCTAAACGTGATCAGACCAGCTAGTCCAGCTCACGATGTCATCAGATCTCAGCCAGAATCAACCGGGTATAAATACTACAACGTAATTGCCAAGTGCAGTTTAAGCAACCATATAGGATGGAAATGGGAGACAGCCTCTACAAAACAATATATGGTGTGTAGTTTCTACAACGTGTCCGAAAGTGATACAGCTGCATACTCAAATCAAAATAACTGAAGGAACCCAGTGTTGTCCAGTGGCTCAGTATTTACCGTGTGCCTTATCTCTCAATTCTAAAAACTGATCACCAGACACGTTTCTCCACTGCTTTTACAAGCTCTTGCGCCATCACACACACACACTGGTTAGGCAGACAGTGGTTGGATGGTTATATGCCTCCAGACAGGCCACTGACACATTACACATCTACATAAACACATATGCCAGGGCCATTAGCCAGTCACAAGACCCAGTGATAACAATAACAAGGCAACAGAGCAAGCAAGCAAGAATGGGCGACAGCCCTGACAATGTCTGATACTGTCTGTTCACCAGGGGAGGGAGGGTAGAAAGAACATAACATTCAATGTTAAAAGACTCCTGGGGAATGGGGGGGGGGGGTTCCGCGGGTGTAATGACACAAGAAGAATCTAACAACTCAGACAAAAAAACACTGCTAGCGCTCCTGCAAACCCACACCGTGGAAAATGCCAGATAATCTCAGAGACAATTGGCCATGTCCAACACTACAATACCACACTTCCGGATAAATGAAAAGGCCGGAGAGACGGAGATAGAGAGAAACTGTGTGTGTGTGTGTGTGTGTGGTGGTGGGGGGTATGGGGGGGGAGCATCTTCCAAGTGTGCTTAGTTAGACGTGTGAAGAAAAAAAAACCCTAAGGAGTGGAACAAGAATGAACGAGTGGCAAGAAAAGAGAGCGTGCGAGTTGACTGATGAGAGGATAAAGAGAAGGATAGACCTGGAATTCAACATGACAGGATGGTACGAATAGAAAGAGGCGCGAAAGGGTGAAAAAAGAAATGTGGCAGCATGGCACATGGTATCACTGGGAAACTGGCAATCTTTGCTGCAAATGTGCCACTGTTTCAACCAGTTCCAAAATCAGTACAACAATCTAGGCCTATGCATGCGTTTAATACCAGTTCATGGTCATTATCTGCATCACACTTGGAAATCTCCCCACAGACAGTATGTACAGACTCTGTTCTTGGCAAGACTTCATTTCCCCTGGAGGGATTCCCAACCAGCATCAACCTCTCCCACAGAAAAGGACACCTTTTTAGCTGGCACTGCCCACATCAGTGGTGCCCAGCTGTGTGTGTGTGTGTGTGTGTGTGTGTGTGCGCGCGCGCGCGCGCGTGTGCAGGTGTTCATCCCCAAGCCACCACCACACCAGCTGATTTCCCTGATTAACACATCGTCAACCACACAGGGGGACTAATCGGGGAAGTCAGCTGGTGTAGTGCCGGGTAGGATTTGCAAAAACCTGCTGCAAACACGTTTCCCTCTGCAGCACACGGTGGCACACCGCTGGCCTACATGGTGGCTGCACAACGAAATCGTCAGCCGGTGTCAAACAGAGCAAATGTTTCAAGGGCCGACGGCAAAGGATAGACAACATAGCAAGGAATGACACAGAGAAACGGGGAGAGAGAGAGAGAGAGAGAGAGAGAGAGAGAGAGAGAGAGAGAGAGAGAGAGAGAGAGAGAGAGAGAGAGAGAGAGAGAGAGAGAGAGAGAGGGCAGATTTTTGGGAGAGGGCGCCGGGCGAGGAGCGAGAGCAGGACGCGGCGAGGGTGACGGAGCGCTCTGCGCTGAATCAGCGACTCGCAGGTTGTGCAATCAGCCGTCCCCTCACATGCTCAAAGCCCGGACAAACACGCTTTGTGTTTTCCCAGAGGATGAGGGGGAACCTAAGTGTTACGGTTGTAGTTCCTTAATTTAAAGCCTCGCTGCCAGTGAATCGGCCCTGCGGGCCCATAAAACTTTGCCTCTTCAAATAGCGGCTTTGCAACGCTTGACGAAAGTTTTTGTATGAAGGAGTTCAGCAACTCAAACGCGGCTGGACTAACGGTGCACCCCCCCACGTGTTTTAACTGAACATGTGCAAAGTCGAAGCATGCACTTGGTTGCACATGAAATCAAAATAAGTTGCTCGTTTCATCACTCATCAAAAAGGCGTTTCTCTAGTGCTAACAAACGGGATATGTAACCCAAAGGGAACATGCAGCGCGTTGCGTGTAATCGCACAACTCTCGCCTGTGGCCATGCACATGACAAGGCACCTGTGCAGCTGTCAAATGCATCAGGGTTTTTTTTCCTCCCTGTTGAGGAATGTAAAGGGGCATTTGCAACAAGCAAAACATCTCTTAACTCCTACTAATGTTCGAACAAATAGCCATTTGACAACTCTTATTTAATCATTATTGTATCAGTGCTATTTCCGCCCTAACTTTTCTCATCTGTTTGATCCCAGCGAAGGCATCCATTGCTGGCCAGCGGGCAGCATATCGATGCAGCCCACGCACACTATGGTAACTGGCGCACATTTTAGCGACTACTGTAGGCCTGTTGTTAGTTCGAATCTGAGAGCAAGTCTTTCCGTGTTAGGCAGTGGTTATTTTAATTCATGGGGACTCGTGGAGCAGAGGCAACGCTTGTCGTGTGGGTTAAGTGATGGAGCACCGTGGGAGAGGGCTACAGACAAGTGATTGTTCCGGGCGAAGCCCAGATGTTTTGGACAATAGCGCCATTGCCACTGGGCAGTTTTCTCAGCAAAGCCACGACATGACAGCGCATGTCCGCAAGCCAGGTGTGCTATGCGGCGAAGTGTTGCTTTTTGCAAATATATTGCACGGTCCTCGTGTCACTTCACATGCCCAGGTGCAGTTCCCGGATCTCTCTACCTGCTCTCAGGCGTGAGCTCAGCGGTCGGCGGCGTCATTCAAACAAGCCACCAGAAGACACTTGGAAACCCAAGACACACTGAAGGGGAGTGAAGTCGATAGGTGGCAAACTGAGAAACTTACCAAAGTTTGCTCATACTGCAGCGCCCGCTGGTCTGATCCGTCTCCGGCCATAACTGTGAGTCTCGGTCACGCCGCCCGGCAGACTAGCCAGCGAAGAGAATGAAGGCGATGAACAGCTTTCAGCCCGGAATGAGACGTAGCACTAACTCTTACAGGCGTGATCAGCACATTTGGCTAATCAAAGCGTCGAGGCTCAACAAGTTCGGAGTCCACCACAGGATCTCTCGGAAATGCCTTCGGACTATGTTCCTTCATTTTATAGCCTCAAATCTCAAATCCACACTGCGAGGCGGGACTTCTGTGTCTGCGAGTTTGCGTGACCCACCCCCTTTCTCGGGCTGAAATGGTTCAGTCTGCCCTGTGAAGTTGGCAGCGCGGTCAAAGTTGCATACAACGCGTCGGCGAGCTCCGCTCGTCCCTTCAACCTTCCCCGGGCGGATCTTTTGTCTTCGTTGCCATCAAAACAAACACCGGCCATTGTTCGGAAATTCTTCTTGCGTAATTTAATCAACCCGCACCATCTCTTACCTGTCTAACGTAACGACGGGCTATTCAGGAGAGAGCCATTTTAAAAGCAGTCCGTTCCAGATGTTTACCAACAGAGAGCCTGACAGAAACGAGCGTTTCTTCACACCAAAACTCGTATCGTGACAGACATCACCATCTTTTTCATTCCGTGCAGACATATTTAAATTTCTTCATTATTACCTGTCTTTATACAGGGCCGGCCCTAACCTTTTTGGGGACCTAACCCGAAGTTGAGGCCCCCCCCCCCACACACACACACACAGACACGGGTCTCAGCAGCACTTTTGTCACTTGTGGCTGTGTTGCTGTTAGTGGACACTGTGCTGTTCTGTCACTAAACCGCTAGTGTGATATTCCTGTGGAGGGGGCAAACAATTAAAAAAAATTTCAGGATCAGTGACAGTCACACTTCATAATAAAATGAACAAATGAATAATGGGACACTTTTAAACCACTTTTCCATCCATCCATTATCCAACCGCTTATTGGGAGTGACAAAGAAGGACGGGATTAGGAACGATTATATTAGAGGGACCGCTCAGGTTGGAAGGTTTGGAGACAAAGCAAGAGAGGCAAGATTGAGATGGCTTGGGTATGTGTGGAGGAGAGATGCTGGATATATTAGGAGAAGGATGATAGATAGATAGATAGATAGATAGATAGATAGATAGATAGATAGATAGATAGATAGATAGATAGATAGATAGATAGATAGATAGATAGATAGATAGATAGATAGATAGATAGATAGATAGATAGATAGATAGTTTTATTAGCCACATGCCCAAGGCCGGTGGAATTTGTTTTTGGTACACTTTAAACTCTGCAGCACAATACATACATGGACAACAACAGACACTCCACAAAATATCACGAACAATACAGTTACACAATAACAGAAATAAACATATCATGCATAACAATTAGGTGAATGGTGGTGTTTATGCCAATGGTGTGTGAGGAGGGGACTATAGGGAGGAATTCAGACTCCTTATGGCTAGGGGAAAAAACTGTTTGCAAAGCGTTTAGTCTTAGTGGACAGTGAACTGTAGCGCCTCCCTGAGGAAAGGAGCTGGAAGAGGTGATACGCAGGATGTGAGGGGTCAGAGATGATCTTCTTTGCTCGCTTTACAGTCCAGTTAGTATGTAGAGATTCAACTGAGGGGAGTGGGTTGCCTATGATTTTGGATGCCTTGGTGACAATCCGCTGCAGTTTTTTCCCCATGTTTAACTGTCCGTGCCGCCGTACCATACTGTAATAGAAGATGTTATGATGGATTTGATAATGTAAAACAGAATGAGCAGTTGATGTTTGATCTGATATTGTTTAAGCTGCCTAAGAAAGTAAAGTCATTGCTGAGCTTTTGCAATGATGTGTTCAGTGTTAATTTTCCACTTCAGGTTATTGCTGATGTATGTTCCAAGGAATTTAAGAGTCGGTGGTGGTGATGGGGTCTCTGTTCATTTGTATGGGTGTTTTAGGATTCGGCATGCATCGGAAGGCAATAATGAGTTCTTGCGTTTTGGCTGTATTAAGCAGAATGTTGTTCTTTGCACACCAAGTGACAGCTTGGTCTACTTCAGTGCGGTACTGGGTTTCATCTTTGTTGGAGATGAGGCCTACAATGGTTGTGTCATCTGTGTATTTTATAATTTTCACAGCGCTATCCGTGGATGTAAAGTGGGTGGTGTAAAGTGAGAAGAGCCAGGGGGCGAGAACACAGCCCTGAGGAGCACCTGTACTGAGGGTACGAGGGTGTGAGGTTAGGTTATTAACCTTTACCCTCTGTGGCCTGTTCCACAGCAAGTTCCGAATCCTGTGGCATATGGCTGGGTCAATGTTCATATCCAAGAGTATGGTAAGGAGTTTGAGTGGGTTGATGGAGTTGAAGGTGGAACTAAAGTCTATGAACAGGATGTGTGTGTAGGTGTTTGGTGATTGCAGGACATAGTGCAGGGCTATGCTAACTGCATCCTCAACAGACCGGTAGGCTTGATAGGCAAATGCGGAATATGGAACTGCCAGGGAAGAGGAAAAGAGGAAGGCCAAAGAAGAGGTTTATGGATGTGGTGAGGGAGGACATGCAGGTGGCTGGTGTGACAGAGGAAGATGGAGAAGACAGTGAGAAATGGAAACAGATGATCCGCTGTACTGACCCCTAATGGGAGCAGCCGAAAGTATTAGTAGTAGTTATACTGCTCTCAGGGTTGCAAAGGATGCTGGAGCCTATCCCAGCAGTTATTGGGCAGCAGGTGGGGAGACACCCTGGACAGGCCGCCAGGCCATCACAGCAAGCCACTGTATTTAAAAAAAAAAAATCCAATAATAGCATCCCAAAAACTCAAGAAAATGTGTGTGTGTGTGTGTGTGTGTGTGTGTGTGGTGAGGGGGGCGGCACCACTAGCCAACTGTGGCTGGTTAATCATTACAGTCATTCTTTTGTGTGACGCTTGTCTCAAAGTTTTATCTTTTTTTGTACCAAGAATTTTGTGAGGATATTCTTTTCAAGATTAAGAAGGGGCAAACATCCTTGAAATTAATGCTAGCTTTGTTTGCTCATAAAGGCAGCCGAGAAATGTATCTGACAAACTGAGACTTACCAGATCACTGTCTCAAAACAATTCACAAACATTTTATTCTCCATTCTCAACGATATTGTGCTATACACAGTAGAAGCCTCCCTTCACACAAAAACTGTTCAAGTCAATTTTATATGCATAGCCCAATATCACAAAATACAAATTTGCCTCAAGGAGCTTTGCAGCAACACAATCATGTTATATTTGTATAACGCAAACACTGACATCTTCATTTTCTGGTTGTTAGACAATTTTTTTGACAGTTAAAAAAAACAACTTAATTTTTACCAAATAGTTTTCTCTACTGGTAAAGCCAGAATTCAGCAGGGCCCTGTAAGTAATGGAGAGTCTCAACTGGCAATATCTCTGGGTATTTATAACATCACAGAAAGTTGAATCAGTTCATCTGGACACAACATTTATTGAGAGAGAAATGTGTCATCACTCAGCTAAGTGACCTCTTCAGTCTCAGCTGACTGCAGGTATCCCACCCTTATAAATAATACAGTTGTATAACGACCAGAAACAATGATTGGTTTTATATGCAAATTTCCGTGACCATTAACTAGAGTTACAATGGCCATGTGCACTATTCACAGAGGATTGGGAAATAGTTGCAATCACAGCATTTTAAAATGGCCACAGGTGTACCCACCCCCCCGGGTTTAGGGATGATCGTTCCCTCTTTACATAGATGGCTAATATGTCTTGTCCAGATGAACTGATTGAACTTTCTGTGATTTTCTTACCTGGATTATTGAGCTTGCATAAAGACATCAATAATGACATACAAAATAGGGCTGTCGGATGTGAGTTTTACACTTGACAAATCCATCCATCCATCCATTAGCTAAACCGCTTATCCTGCTCTCTGGGTTGTGGGGATGCTTGAGCCTATCCCAACAGTCATTTGGCGGCAGGCAGGGAAGATACCCACCCTTGGCAAGCCGCCAGGCCATCACAGGGCCCCCCCACACACACACACATTCACACCTTGAGACAATTTAGTATGGCTGATTCACCCGACCTACATGTCTTCGGACTGTGGGAGGAAACTGGAGCACCCAGAGAAAACCCACACAGACATGGGGAGACCATGCAAACTCCACACAGAGGACGATCAGGGATGACCCCCAAGGTTGGACTACCCTGGGGCTCGAACCCAGGATCTTCTTGCTGTGAGGCGACCGTGCTAACCACAGCGCCACCGTGCCGCCCTCACTCGACAAATATCATCTCAAAAATATGATAAAATCGTAATTAGAGCAGTTATCTTGTTTAGGATGTTAGCTGAGAGATTATTTGTTCTCAACCTGTATTGTGTGTGTACACAAACATGTCTGTCTGTCTGTGTGATTGTCTGTACAAATAGGAGGAAGGATTGAGACTGGGGAAGAAATTGAATTTTGAGCAAAATAAATTAGAACCATTTTCTTTCACCAAATGCAAGGCTTTAATGTTATTAGTTGTGATTTTATCATAGAAATAATTTCACATGATATTATAATTTCCCTTTTAGGACATTGCAATTATCATGAAAATCTGTACTTTGCAACAACCTTAAAAAAACAAAACGAAACTGAATTTTCCTTTAAAAAGGGCACTGGACACCTGAGTTACACATTCAAGTTTTGCCTGTGACGGGCCTCTCCCTCTCATTGTCCTCCATTTACCAATTGTCACAAGGAATGTGTGAAATCTGTTGGGCAAGGGCTCTCCATGGCTTCTCTCAGTGTTTGAATTTGTTAATAGTTTATCGACCGGGAGGTATTGACCATTCCATTACATATTATGGTAAGTCTCCTTTGTGTAAGTGGGTCTAAATAAGTGATTTGCCCTTGACAAACCTGAAACGCTTGTGTCCAATGTACACAAATATCAAAAGTGTGCACACACATACACACACACCTTGTCTATTCTTTGTCACTTTTTTTTTTGACACACAACAAGTCGTTTAAAAGAGAAATGATCAGTCCATCAATCTATTCAAGTGTTTGTTGTCAGCCAGGTTGTTTGCATTGTGTGTTTCCAAAGGCCCTATAACTCACTCTTCAATCACTCCGAACAAACAGACGGGCAGATAACTCAAACAAAAGCAATTAGCTCTCTGTACTTAGCATGCTGATTGATCACATTATCCTGAATGACAAACATTTTTACTTTTTTTTCCCCCATACAAAGAAGTTAGAAGAGAACAGCAACATGACAAGAACAGCTGAGTTCTTTAATGTTCACTACAAGGTCTTATTGATGTTTTTTTTTTTTTTCAAATTAATCTAAACCCCATTTCCCCATTGTCAGGAGTCAAACTGAGCGACTGATAACAGAATCTTTTAAAGTAATTCAGTAATACCAACACGGGGATCACCGGTTCGAATCCCTGTGTTACCTCTGGCTTGGTCAGGCGTCCCTACCAACACAATTGGCCGTGTCTGTGGGTGGGAAGCCGGGATGTGGGTAAATTTACTAGCGCCTCCTCTGGTCGGTCGGGGCGCCTGTTTAGGGGGGAGGGGGACCTGGGGGGAATAGCGTGATCCTCCCACGTGCTACAACCCCCTGGTGAAACTCCTCACTGTCAGGTGAAAAGAAGCGACTGGCAACGCCACATGTATCGGAGGAGGCATGTGGTAGTCTGCAGCCCTCCCCGGATCAGCAGAGGGGGTGGAGCAGTGACCGGGATGGCTCGGAAGAGTGGGGTAATTGGGGGGAAAAATAGTAATAAGTAATTTAGTGTCAGCCAACTGCAGTGGCACACTGAGCGGCAAAATAATCCTTCAGGGCAATTTCTGATCATCAAACAACGTCCACTGAAAGAGGTTTTTTGGGCTCTAACAGGCCAAGAATATTGTGAGAAAAGTGTAAAAAAGAGCTTTAGCAAAGATAGCAATCATGAAATTATATAGCCATCAATCCATTCCTAACCCAATAAGTCTCACTCTGTAATCAGCTCACTCAACGAGTGAGTTATAACAACTCACTCGTGGAAGTATGAGAGTTGTAAAGACCAAGAGAATGGAACATGTTTGTGCCTTTCCAAATTGTGGCAAAATGCCATCACAAACCTCCGTGTAGCTTTCCTAGTCACCTTTGAGAGTTAGGGACATGCTAAAGTTGTGGCTAGTCATGCTACAAATTGATCTTAACACTGCACCTGCCAGATCATCAGGTCTGCACTGGCCATTTTGGAAGGGATGATTACTGCCCACCAAAGCAGAGAAAAAATTCTAAAGCAAAGCACATTTTTTCTCAACAAAAATGCATGAGTGTGTTGACCTGCTGCAGACAGAGTGGAGGTAATGTTATTTAGCTAGTAGCTAAAGTCATTGTGTTGGCATCATTATCATCCACTTTAAAGCAAGGCAGGATTAGAACTAACCATTACTGTAAAAAGAGTTATATTTATGCTTACTAGTTGTATGACCTAAGACAGTTGTATTATGGTAAGTATGCAGCATTAATATTGGGTATGTTTGATTTAAGTGTGCCACACACAGTACACTATCAGCACTGAAAGAGAGGCAAATAGAGCTAGCACTAACACTTGTCACCTGTATTGTTAATACTAGCTCTCAGGAATGCTGGCTAGATATACACATTCAATAGCTGTATTACCCTTCGGCTCCGCTGCCAACATTGCGTTGCGTTGTTATCAGCATTGCGTTCAACATGCCGCTCTGAATACTCCACAGGTTCAGGTTCAGATCAGGGTACACCGGGTTGTGTTACAAAAAGTGTCTGAATATTTAGCACCAGAATGTGAGACAAAATTCACTAATCATGCTATGTGTTCAGTATGTTATGTTGGTAATATAATTAGCTCGATTATTCACAGTTAACACCTTTTGTAAATGCATTTGTCAATTCAAAATAGGTTTATTTTTTAGTAGTATTATTTAATTTGATTGTTTTATTTGAAGTCTATAAAATGAATTCCACAATGAGAATGAAAGTATAGGCCTATATTTAAAAACAATCTCAATTTATATACCATTTTAATAGAGTAGATGCATGCAGTAGGCCATTGACAATTGATACCGAGCAATTTTATTTTTTATTTTTTTTGCTTGGACGCAAACACAAAGCTCAGTGGCTTCATAGGGATTTGAGGGTAACATGGCTGAGTGATCATCACATCAAGTCCACCAATAACAGGCTGCCATTCTTCTGTTTTTTTTTTTGTGGCATTTTCCGTCTTTATTGGATAGTGATAGCAGAGAGAGAGAGAGAGAGACAGGAAAGACAGGGGAGAGAGAGGACATGACATGCAGCAAAGGGCCCAGGCCAGATTCAAACCTAGGCCGCCACAGCAAGAACTCAGCCCCATGTGGTACGCGCTCCACCAGGTGAGCCACCAGGCCCCCCCCCCCCCAGGCAACCATTCTTTACAACAGAGACATTCTTCTGTCAGCACCAGCCCACAAACAGAAACACCACCAGTCTCCCAAGCCCTGCATCCTCACAGCACCTGCTTGGGTCTTTTTAACCTGCTGCCCCTATGTCGCACTCCTTATCCTCTCGTAAAGAGTAACTAAACACTTGACCATTTTAATTAGTTTTCTTATATATACAGGTTAAAAACCATTTTAAGGTATAAAACATGCAAGGCTGGTCATGGTACTTTGTGATGTAAGCATAGCAGGATAAACCTACCCGCGGCTAGTAAAATTGATAATGGGTCTGTTTGATTTAGGTGTGCTAAAGAACCAGCACTGATAGTACTATTGTCAACTGTTAGTGCTGGCCGTTTGTCTGTCTATCAATGCTGACAGATGAGCTGGCACACTTGAATCAAACAGACCCAATTAATTTGACAGGTAATGAGAACTTACTGGTAATTTTATAGCACAAAACAATTGGTGGGCCAAAAAATATCTCCGCAGCTGGGTTATGGCATGAAAACGTTGGGTATCCATGCTCTAATGCATTACAAATGAACCAAGGGATGATTTTATAACCCAGTAACAAAAAATTGCCAATAATGACAGAAATTAAGCAGTCAGTTTTTATCCGTAGGAGTTTGATTATGATAAAGGATGCTGTTCGTGTTTAGCTCCTGATACACATTCAAATACACTACCGTTCAAAAGTGGCTCTGTTCAGGCTCTAACGGTACTATTTAATGAAGATGCCAGTTGGGGACCTGTGAGGCGTCTGTTTCTCAAACTAGAGACTCTAATGTACTTATCTTCTTGCTCAGTTGTGCAACGCGGCCTCCCACTTCTTTTTCTACTCTGGTTAGAGCCTGTTTGTGCTGTCCTCTGAAGGGAGTAGTACACACCGGTGTAGGAAATCTTCAATTTCTTAGCAATTTCTCGCATGGAATAGCCTTCATTTCTAAGAACAAGAATAGACTGTCGAGTTTCAGATGAAAGTTCTCTTTTTCTGGCCATTTTGAGCGTTTAATTGACCCCACAAATGTGATGCTCCAGAAACTCAATCTGCTCAAAGAAGTGCCCATCCAACCAATCCAACTTGTGGGAGCTGCTTCTGGAAGCGTGGGGTGCAATTTCTCCAGATTACCTCAACAAATTAACAGCTAGAATGCCAAAGGTCTGCAATGCTGTAATTGCTGCAAATGGAGGATTCTTTGACGAAAGCAAAGTTTGATGTAAAAAAAATCTTATTTCAAATACAAATCATTATTTCTAACCTTGTCAATGTCTTGACTCTATTTTCTATTCATTTCACAACATATGGTGGTGAATAAGTGTGACTTTTCATGGAAAACACAAAATTGTTTGGGTGATCCCAAACTTTTGAACGGTAGTGTACATCTATATCTGTACATAGTAGTTAAATGCTAATGTTTACCTTGTAGTCTTTGTTTTGGCTGCATGTCTATTCTGTGTAAGAACATGGAGAGCAATGGAGGAGCTGCAGTCAAATTTCCTTTATGTGTAGGCCTACACATACTTGGCCAAATAAACTGATTCTGATACTCATTAATGAGTCTTCTATAATCAATTACCACTGCCCCCATGGAAAATAAGGGGTGCTATCATTAAATTGCTTTGGGCGATCCGAGTCTCTTCATATTTTATAACATTTACAAACAAGGCATGACTCAACAGTTCATGTGCTACACTCCAGGGCAAGCATTTACACAGAAGCCCAATTCATACTTTAAACCCTACAAACTGTTGATTGGAGTACATGAGGTCAGGTCAACACAATTGCTTCGGTCTATTTAGCTGGTACTGAACCACCTAATCTAAATGAAAGGGCTTTGAGTTTTTGAGATAAACTCCCAACTAACATCTCCCTAACAGCTATTTACCATCTACCTAAATCTTAAAGCGAGAAGCGAGACAAGTGCACGAGTGTGCACACGAGCGTGCATGCACTGATGACTTCTGCGCTAAACTGGTGTTGTCAGACACATTAACTCAACATGTTTCCTCCAAGAGTATCGTCCTCAGAAGAGACATTTACACCGACAGAAAATGTTTGTATGTCAACATACTGTGCCTAAACACTCACTCACTGCCATAGCTTTAGAGGAGGTGGCAAAACATTAAATGTGGAATTTATAATGCATGTAATTCTGTTTGATATTATACCCTGCAGCTTTCCCCATCAAAGTTCTCCTTAGGATGCTGCCTTGTCACACCTCCTGCATCCTCCTGCATTTGTAATTGGTTCAGAGGCATTATCCGTTTTCCTAAATCATTTCCCCTACTCTGTAACATTTATCCTGCAGCCCTAATCCATCCCTCTAAAAATGCATGTGCTTATATAATATGGCTATGCCTGCGTGCTCACTGTGCCTATTTACCTGTTGTTCTTGGGTTCTGGCTTCTCTCAGCAACATCTCCAGTCTTACTTTTGCACGCTTTACTCCTATGTTTAGTGAGGTAAGTAGCTCCAGAGTTCCTTTCCCATACACAACACTGATAATTTGGGGATGATTAGTAATTTCTTAACGTATGAGCTAACCAGCATTTCTAACTCATCTAGTCTTGGCAATAGGTATACGATATATGGGAGCACATTAATGCCTCTTTGTCGGTGCTTCAAATGATCTTCTCCTGCTCATGAAGCTGCAGCCTTTGCTGTGGAGCTGCTTCATACCACCTTGTAGTTTTGACAAGCCTCTGTAATACTATTCACTGATACAATTACTAATTCATTGCTCTCTCTGATGCTTTTGTTATGCTGCACGTGAAACTATCAGGGAACAGCTGCTATGAGAATCCAAGTCATGTTTTCCGAAGAGGACGGTAAAGTCCATCATTTCGTATTAAAATGTTTCATATCTTGTTCAATGGAAATTGTCAAGGGGAATTGGTGATTGACTTGATTTGAAATTCATCTTAGCAAACTTTAGGTTTGTGACTTAATTTGTCTAGCTGCCGTAGGTATTCTAGTAGTCACACTAATCATGTTGTCCACATATTGAAGTTCAAGTTCAACTTTATTGTCAAGTGTATTGGAATACAATGACATTCTTGCGCTCTAGCTCTCTGTGCCTTAACACAAAGGACACAAGGGCAAAGGACACAAGGACACAACATCCCGAAAACCCCCCACTAACAACACTACAGAACTACGTACATAGACTGTGTACACATGAATTCACACGTTATATACAAAATATACAATACATGATAACACAACAGTGTAAGGTGCATATGGGTGTGTCAGCTGTTCAGCAACCTGACTGCCTGAGATGGTTGCTGTGTGATTTGATGCTCTAGTAAGGTTTTTTAGCTGGAAGGAGTGAGAACAGAACATGAGCGGGGCGGCTGGTGTCCTTAATTATGTTTTGGGCTTTCCTTTGGCAGCGAGTGGTATAAATATTATGAAGTTGTGGTAGTTCCATGCCGATGATTTTTTTGCTGCCGTCTTCACAGTCCTTTGCAGCAGTCTGCAGTCCTGAGCTGTCAGGTCGCCAAAGCACACTGCGATACAGCCTGTCAAGACACTCTTGATGGTACTGCAATAAAAGTTTAGGAGTTTTCGTACTCATACCAAAATGCTTGAGATGCCTCTGAAAATACAATCTCTGCTGTACCTTCTTCAGGATGCAATGGGTGTTGAGAGACCATGTGAGGGTGTCTGTGATGTGTGAACGGAGAAATCGAAAACTATCCACAATTTCAACCGATTGATGGAAATCAGAATGTGGTTTTTTTTCTGGTCTTTCTAAAGTCAACAATGATTTTTTTTTGTCTTATTGACATTTAGAGAGAGGTTGTTATCATGGCACCATATGGTTCCACTTCCTTCCTACAGGCCCCCCCATCACTGTCACTTATCAGTCCAACCACCGTGGTGTCATCTGCGAATGTAATGATGCTATATCTCCTAATAGGTAGGAGCTGTTGCACTCCCTGCAACCTCCCCACACCTATTCCTAATTCTGATGCTCTTACGATATCCATGCAATGTTAATAGCGTAAGCCAAAACTGTGCATCCCTCCCTCTACTTGCCTCCAGTGGCACACATCTAGATTGTTGAGATGAAGCACATCTGAATAACCTAAAAAAAATATATTGAACCAAAAATTCCAATAACTGCTGGAAATACAAAAAAAACAAACAAAAAAAAAACAAATCAAAGGTCTCACACAATAGGTTTGGTTGTGCATAATAAATGTGCAAGGTCAGAAGGATGCATGTGAGAGTTCTGCCTTTGTGTTGATGCACTGATTGTTAAAGCATAGCAGGGGTGAGGGAAGCAACGCCGTTTAAAAGTTGTTTTTTTTTTCTAATGTGAGTGTAAGAAATAAAAAAATACAGGAAACGAAAGGAGCGATTATATGTTTCTACTTCTTATCTGCTCACCATCTAACTTTTCTTCAAAGTCACATGAAAAATAAAATATATGCCCTCTAACAAGGTCAAAAAAGGTGACATTTTTTTTCTATTTTTTTTTTGGTGTCGCCTATATGGATCTCATTAGCCTCCAGACTGTTATTCTCTCCATCAAAAGTGACTGATAGTCAACCACTCGGTCAACCAATTCAGATGCTCCTACTTTAACTAATAACCCCACGCCTTGGAGCCATAGGCTTTGCTGTTTATAGCAGCACAGATCTATTTATACATCAACTCCCTCACCGTCCTTCCCGTCAATGCTGCAACTTTTACTTTCACATTTGTTCTGCCGCCGAGTGTCATCTTCAGTGTGTAAGCATGCAGACGTACACCCCTGCACTCACACACCCCTACATGTGTCTGACCTATGGCGAGTTTCAAAGAAGTATCCTCCTTCTCTTCCTCATTCTAATTTTGACCTTCCCTGACCATATATATTGCCTCAATCCGTCACCTACTTCTTCATTAGCTTCCTGTTTGTGTGCGTGTGTGCATCCACTGCAGACACGTGTGTGTGTGTGTGTGTGTGTGTGTGTGTGTGTGTGTGTGTGTGTGTGTGTGTCAGTAGTACATCAGGATATCCCTCCAGTGTTAGACCAACAGGGTAACTAGTGAATGATTGCAGAACAAGTGGTCATGCTATACACTGTTCTTATGAATCGGTTTTCTTTGCAAGACTTTTCTGAATTGATTTACAAATTTTGACACACTGTCAGAGCATTCACACAGCTCCAGGGTATTTGTCAGTTTTTTGATTGCACCATCAAAAAGGGGAGGAAGGCTTGGAGATCACAAGTTTTGTTTTATTGCAGACGGAAATGTTGAAACTCAATGCACATATTGGAAAATAATAGGCTTATAAGGCTGGAACAAACAACATCACATACACACACACACACACACACACACACACACACACGCATGCACGTGCACAACACACACACACACAAATGCATGCACACACACATGCACATGCATACCACACATACACACACACACACACACACACACACACACATACATGCATACATATATACACACACAAAATCTAAGAAAAATCGAGCTGGCATAAACAGAATCAGTAACAGTGAAGCTCATTCATTGAGGACTACAAATAGCCTACAGCAGTAACGCAGTATGTGAAACACTGACCCCTTTTGTTTGATGCATGTTGCTGCCCATTGCACACACACACACACACACACGACTACACACGAGTTTATGTTTTTACCCTTAAAAAATCAAGTTATGGGGAACAGTTCAAACATATTCAGTAAAATGTAACAGAGGACCTTTACATTTTTCCCCATCAATTATTTATTTATTTATTTACTTATTTTTGCATTTGAAGCCCTTATAGTCAGCCATTAGAATGGTGAATGTTGTATGAAAGTAGGAAAAACCCCCACTTGATGTTCTCAGCCAAAGTTCTCAGGAAAACGAAGAATCATATCAACATGATCTGTGATTAAAAGAATAAATAAAATCAAAGCAATTATCTCGTCTTTCTTGTCTTAAGGCTTCCATTGAGACCCAATATCAATTTTTCATCTAATACCTTGAAATGCTGTAATACTTTTATGACAAACGGTGACGAAATATGGTTTCAGCGTGCCTGGGGATTCGAACCTATGCGGTCTAAATTAGAAATATAAAGTGTTTTGTCTAAAGCCCCTGGGACGAGCCCAGGTGAGAGAGAGATGAGAGACTTTGACATTCCAGCCAGCAACAGTACACACAGATCTAACCGACTCATTATACAGATCACATCATGCCTCAACGGCCATTTCATCAATAATGTATAAAAAATTTTGAATATCAACATCTTTCTAAAACAATAATGCCCATTTTGGTCCATTTAAACATAAAGGACTCTATGTGTGCAATCGTGTTTTTTTTCTGCACATCCAAGTGTGTGTGTGTGTGTGTGTGTGTGTGTGTGTGTGTGTGTGTGTGTGTGTGTGTGTGTGTGAGTGTGCGCTGTCCATTTTCATCCACTCAGTAGTGCCAGATGAAGAGCACAACAGCTACAATAAAAGGCTAACTTTTCTCAGGGGGGATGAGCAGCCTTTGGGCTAATGCTACCTGGTGTGGGCCGAGGCTTTGAGGGTCGGCCAGAGGAACGCGTGGAACGAGATGAAAGACCAGGAGGATTCTCACCCCCCGCACCACCGAGTGTCAGCACTCTTATACACCGAGGGTGTGAGAACGATAGTGATTATAAGAGCAGACACACACACATGCATAAGGATATGCACACTCAAATGTATGCACATACAAATCAAATAAACACATGTTATTTTGTCTCTGGTCCCAGCATCTTTCCCCCTCCCCGGCTAGATTTTCGCAGCAGCTCATTGAAATTGTGTTTTTACGGAATAACATTTCGGGCTTTCCCCAGAAGTAAACTGGAACAAACATGGGTACAAATTTGGTGCATTGTGTTTTCTATAACCTTGAAATCAGATTAAATCAGTAGAAAAGGCTTCCTGTGTCATCCTCCTGTCTTAAGCTGTTTTTTGATGCATCACCATATGGTACAAAAAATAATATAGTGTGATATTGTGTGATTATATAGCATTATATATGGGCATGATGGGTTGGGGAGTTGTGACATTGATATATGGTATGGTATATGGGTAATATAGTATAGAGGCAATATGGTATAATAGATGGACATAGGTTGTTGATTACTCAACCCTAAAAAGACTCTGTATCCAATATCGTGTTACTGTTCCATCTGTTTTTGTCTTTTTTGTTTGTTTGTTTTTTTCCTTTTCTTTTTTGTGTGAGTGGTGTCTGCAAGCGCTCGAAGCTTCTGTGTACTGGAGTCAAATTCCCCATGTGCATTTAGGCACACTTGGCCAATGAAGTTGATGCTGATTCTGATATTGTTCTTCCTCTCAGCGCCTTATTTCTCTTGCTCTCTTCCTTTCTGTTTCCTTCTGTCAGATGTATATTGCCATGTACACTACAAACAACCTCCCGACACACCCACACAACCACAAATTGTGTAGTCCAGGTGGTTATCCGTCTGTATCATCCATCCATCCATTATCCAAGCCGCTTATCCCAATTGAGGATGCTGGAGCCTATCCCAGCAGTCATTGGGCGGCAGGTGGGGAAACACCCTGGACAGCCACCAGTCCATCACAGGGTGGACACACACACACACACACACACACACACACACACACACACACACACACACACACACACACACACACACACACACACACACACACACACACACCTAGGGACAATTTAGTATGGCTGATTCATCTGACCTACATGTCTTTGGGCTGTGAGAGGAAACCGGAGCACCTGGAGGAAACCCACAGACATGGGGAGAACATGCAAACTCCACAAAGAGGACGAGCTGGGATGACCCCCAAAGTTGGACAACTCTGGGGTTCAAACCTAGGACCATCTTGCTGTGAGGTGACCGCGCTAACCACTGCACCACTGTGCCCCCATCTGTATCAGTTTTTTGTAAATATCACTAATGTCTTTATTGTCCCTATGTGAACAAGTGTGTGTGTGTGTGTATGTGTGTGTGTGTGTGTGTGTGTGTGTGTGTGTGTGTGTGTGTGTGTGTGTGTGTGTGTGTATGTGTGTGTGTGTGTGTGTGTGTGTGTGTGTGTGTGTGTGTGTGTGTGTGTGTGTGTGTGTGTGTGTGTGTGTGTATGTGTGTGTTGGCCCTGTGATGGCCTGGCAGCCTGTCCAGGGTGTCTCCTCACCTGCTGCCCACCGACTGCTGGGATAGGCTCCAGCATCCCTGCAACCCTGACAGGATAAGCGGTTTGGATGATGGATGGATGGATGGATGGATGCTCAACAGTGAAGCTCAAGAAGTAGTTATCCGAGGTGGATTTCTTTTTGTTGCTCGTCCTGTGGCAGCCAGTGCAAAAACCATAACATCCCTCCATATTTCTCATGTAGGTGTTTCTCTCTAAGTGGCGATGTATTTACACCCCTAGGCAGAGCCACACTTCTAACACACATGTAGTGACTGTGCCCTGGGACAGACTGCAACAACCATGAGTATGATGACACAATATTCCCTGTCTTTACTTCACATATGCCACGGTGCCAGAATCTAGTTTCACGTCTCTATTGTAATTGTGTTTATGTTTGCAGAAAATCTACTTAGGCCATTTAATCAATTATTGGCTAAAAATGTACATTGGTAAGAACACAGACGTCCATGCAAATGTGACTTGCCACCATTTAGTGTAGGGAATTTTTTTTTTCACTCACAGCACCTGTCTTAGTGTGTCTGCAATGCTGCCGCAGCAAAGAGCCGAGTGCATTATGTGTGTACCCCTCGTTTGGGTGTTAGTGTACAGCACATTAATGCTAATGTGCCTGCGTGTGTGTATATGTTTGTGTGTGTGCATATGTGGGTTTAAAGCTTGTGTGCAAGTGAATGTATGCTTGGTTTTGTGAACGTTTTGTGACCACATTTGTGTGTGTGTGTGTGTGTGTGTATGTGCATGTGTGTGCGTGTGTATGTGTGCATTAGATAGTGACCTTGGAAGTACGGATATGTGCTGACTGATCTCTCTGAAGGGATAAAAGGCCCGGGATGATTTCATTGCAAGCAATGAGCAATATTCTCCAATCTACAAGAGCCTCTGTCTGTGAATCTAAGCATTAGTGTGTGTGCGTGCACGCACATGCATGTGTGCAAGAAGGAGAGGGCAAACATGCTTGTTTATATGTTCGTGCATGCGTGTCCATTTTTGTGTGTCTATATGAGTATGTGTGCATATACATGAACAAGTCACTTGGGCAGAGATCCTTTTTGTTTGTGTGAGGCTGAATATGTCACAGCCTGCAGGTATGACTGACTACAGTCATATCAACATTGTATGCACGTCTAGCCACAAGTCCTCTCCTTATAAAAGGGTTTCTGCTGCAACAAAAGCGTCTTTTCCCAGCCACACCTGCACACATTTTACAGGCAACTCATTTATATGCTTGGGTGGAGTTGGACATCCTTTTTTCACTCCTAGATTCTCACGTCTCTCAGCCCATGCCTGAGTAATGACTGGGGTATCTGACGGCTCTTTAAGCCGCTTACCTCCGGTCCGAAAAGACAGAAACACCTGCTAAAACACCCGTCTCCATACTGTTTAAAAGTAATCTGTGCTGCATACTGTTTGCCTGGCACTTAAATGTCCGTCACGTTAACCGGAGTGCACGAGATCAGGTGGAGACTAATTGCTGGAAGGATGGAGTGTGTTTAAAAATTAAATGTGTCTCATGAAGGAGGCCACTATACAGTCATCTTTAATCTGGTTTCACTTCTCTGTCTTTTTACTGTTTTTCACCCTCATCCTTTCATCACAGCACCGAATCAGTGGGGTCCCACTTTTGAGGGGAAGATTGAGAGAGAGAGAGAGAGAGAGAGAGAGAGAGAGAGAGAGAGAGAGAGAGAGAGAGAGAGAGAGAGAGAGAGAGAGAGAGAGAGAGAGAGAGAGAGAGAGAGAGAGGAGAGAGGAAGAGAGAAATAAAAGGAAGGAATAAAAAAGAATACCGTTGGCACTTGTACCCTCCCTCAAAACAACCATTTTTAGAGCTAGATGAATCCAACGTGCTGCTGACAGGTGGCCACGATTAAGGCAGCCTTAAGTAACAGGCGAGCAGAGGCGAGAAACAGAGAAACGGAAGGTGAGAGGCGAAACATGTTCTTGCACTGACATCCCCATAACTCTGCTTGTCTGTCGGTCTTTCTGTCTTTCAGTTTGTTCGCATCGTCCTTTGCTTCTTTTCCGCCTCTCATGCCTTTGTGATAGCCGCACAGCGGTGAAACTACCGTAAATGCAGATAACGCGGCCGCATTCGAGCCCGGAACAGTTAAGGGGCCGCACACACGGACCCCTCTTTATCCCGCCACTATCGCATCAAAGATCTCGAGCACTGTGTCTACGGTGTACGGTGTGTTCAAAAAATGTGCCCGCGCGTAATTATGGATGGACCCGTGTACTACGCAGTAGAATAGGTGATTATGATGATGATAAGAATAGATGACTTCACACAGCGAAAAGCCCGCAGTGTTCCTATGATGTAAGCAGATCTTATTTAAGCAATGTTACACGACAGGGTGTGCTTTACAGTCATTATTGGCAATAAAGTGATGCTTACGGAACACGGTGCAAGCGCCTCAGTCCTGACTGCATCACTGTCGTGCCAATAATGACGGTTACCGACAAAATGTGTAATCACAATGTAGTTCACGTTGTGGGGCAATTCGCTCTCAAAATTAATTAATTAATTAATTAAATAAAAATTAACTTTTTGCTAGTTATCTCCGTTTCTCCAGAAATGCATGGGGTCTAATACCTGGAAACAATCAGTCACGTTAGTAGACTCTTATGTAATGAAACCTTTGAAACACCAGCAATTACGCCGACTCTTAGTAACGACCCAGAAACAGACGACTTCAAGGCCCTGTTGAGTCAGCCAGCCAATTTGAGCTAATACTTTCTAGAGATCATGGGATTTCCCCAACTGAATAAATACCACTCATATTAATACAAAACTGCCTTGGTAGCTCAATCTTGTAACTAAGATATATGCAGGGGAAAAAAACCCAACAACAAACAAACAAACAAATTTTCCATGGACAGATTTAGCTGCGATGGAACAACGGACCAACACTTTACCCTTGCGGAAGTGCTGAGGGAGGCATGGGAGTTTGACCAGCCAGTCTACATGTGTTTTGTGAACTAGGAGAAGGCTTATGATTGTGTACCCCGTGGCATTCTGTGGGGGGGGTACTACGGGAGTATGTTGCTAAAAGCCATCCGATCCTTGTATAACCAAAGTGAGAGCTGTTTCCACATTCTCAGCACAAAGTCAAACACGTTTTCGGTGGGTGTCGGACTCCGCCAAGGTTGTCCCTTGTCTTTGATTCTGTTTGTGATATTCATGGACAGGATCTCAAGGCGCAGCCAAGATGCAGAGTGTGTCTGTTTTGGGAACCTCAGAATTGCATCTCTGCTCTTCGCAGATGATGTGGTTTTGTTGGCTTCATCAGAACGTGACCTCCAGCGTGCATTGGGGCGGTTTGCAGCTGAGTGTGAAATGGCCAGAATGAGAGTCAGCACCTCCAAGTCTGAGGCCGTGGTTCTTTACTGGAAAATGGTGGATTGCTCCCTCCGGATTGGGGATGAGTCATTGCCTCAAGGGAAGGAGCTCAAGTAGCTCAGGGTCATGTTCACGAGTGAGGGTAGGATGGAGCGGGAGACTGGCAGGCGGATTGGTGCAGCTTCACCAGTAATGCGGTAGCTGTACCAGATCGTTGTTGTGAAGAGGGAGCTGAGCTGGAAGGCAAAGCTCTCAATTTACCAGTCAATCTTCGTTCCAACCCTCACCTGTGGTCATGAGCTTTGGGTAGTGACCGAAAGGGCGAGATCGCGGATACAAGTGGCTGAAATGAGTTTCCTCCGTAGGGTGTCTGGGCTCAGCCTTAGGGATAGGTCAAGGAGCTCGGACACCCGGAGGGAGCTCGGAGTAGAGCTGCTGCTCCTTCGCGTCGAAGGGAGTCAGTTGAGGTGGTTCGGGCATCTGATTAGGATGCCTCCTGGGCGCCTTCCTTTGGAGATTTTCCAGGCATGTCCAACTAGCAGGAGACCCTGGGGTAGACCCAGAACTCGCTGGAGAGACTACATGTCCAATCTGGCCTGTGAACGCCTTGGGATTCCCCAGGATTTGCTGAAGGGCGTTGCTGGGGAGAGGGACGTCTGGAGTGCCCAACTTAGCTTGCTGCCACTGCGACCCGACCCGGGAGAAGCGGCTGATGATGAGACGGGAGAGATGAGATTTAGCTACCACGTTCGCGAACTTCACGTGCATTTTTACGCTAGTATGTATGTAATACTGTAGCGTCCGGGGAGGGCAGTCGCTGGACTATTGACAGTGATGCGCTGGGGGAGTGCAAGGGATTATGGGGATGTTCACGTTCATGTCAGATCATTGTTTTAGTAATGTTTTGTTCATGTCTTGATTATTGTATTGTTTGTTTGGGGGTTTGATTCGGACTGGGTAGGCGACCATTTTACAGACGACTCGTGTATTCAAGAGTGGCCTCATTAGGGGACGCTATTATTCGGCAACCATTGGGGAGGGGCAAAATAAAGGAGTACCCCTGGGGTTGTGGGGTGTATGGGACACGGGAGCTGTCATTCAAATGAAATCCTTGCCTCTTGCCTCCTCTTTTGCCATCAGTTCTGTTCAGTACTGACGGATGTGTGGGCATGGGAGTTAAGATTAAAAGGGATCTCTATTTCTAATTCTTCCACACCGGCTTGCAACAACATATATATGTAGTTCTATCAATGGCAGAGTAACATTTATAGTGATGAGGCGTTTTTCATCTGAGTTTGGCTAGGTGGGCTATCATACTGATATGATCATGTTCTAAATGTCTAGCTGACAATCAGATTGCTTGGTCAGAACGTCGTGTTGTATAATTATTTATTTGACTAATAAGAAACCTACACAGGTGTGTGTTGTGTTTATAAGGCCTATGCGCAGACATGAATAACGTTGTCAACGTGCAGGTGTGCTGTCAGCGATAATATTTTCATCTGTGTCAAGGTGCATTGTCACCAATTTTGTTAAGTAGGCTAGTCTATCGCTATCTTGGCCTTGATATCATGACTCCTCTACTACAGCATGGCGATCTGTTTTCCTAGTCATTTCATTTGGGCGTCAACTGTGTAGTGCATTTCGCCGTTGCTGGTCATTTTAAAGCTGCGTGATTTCACTTGCATTCACTACTGTCACGACGTTATGTAACGTCTGATTGTGATGGGTAGGCCGGGGCCCGCTTTTTGTCTGTCTTGCATTAAGGCCAGACAATGACTCGTTAAGCTGCTGTAGCTGCACATATATCGTCCATACCAATATGCCCTAGCAGGATGAATGTATTCTCGCATGATAGGAGAGAAACGAGAAACAGGTTAATCATGAGCCCACCGTACATACGAGGGAAGAGAACAGCAAACAACAACTCCAACAACAACTGGTGTGAATTTATACACTCGCAATGTTGCCGAAGGTTGGACAGTTCAATCTTTGTTTATCCTTGTTTTCATCTTCTCCTCTGATTTCCACATGTTGTGCAGTGAAATGAGTTGCCTCAGCCTTTTTCTAAAAGGATGTGTTGTTTTTCAAACTGTTATTCTTTGTCAGGGATTAATGATTGGATTTCTCTATGTAATGTGTACTGATGCTCCGATTTCTTTTCTTTCCCTTTTTGGGGGGGGGGGTGGACTTCTTATTTTGTCCTTGTTCTGTGGATAGAGCGGTTAATCAGTCTGTATTTGGAAGGGATTTTAGGCCATATAGGGATTAAATTTATATATGTATATGTATATATACATGTATATATATATATACATATACACACACACACACATATATATATACACACACACACACACACACATATATATATATATATAGTATATGTATATAGCGTTTTTTCCGAAACCGTCAGTGGTGTTGTGAGTGCTCAGCTAATGAGGAGTGGACACACTATATACATATATATATATATACACACACACACACACACACACATATATATATATATATGTGTGTGTGTGTGTGTGTGTGTGTGTGTGTGTGTGTGTGTGTGTGTGTATAAGGTTAACATCCGAGCGAACATCAAAAAATGGCACATAGACCCTAAGACCTGGGAGGACACAGCAACCAACAGGGCGACCTGGAGAAAACTTGTCCGGGAAGGAGCTGCACTATATAATAATGATCTCCGACATGCTGCAGAAGACAAGCGCAGACTCAGAAAGGAGGGAGTATCCACCAAAAAGGCCTAAACCAATCCCACGACTACCACCTCCCACCCCTGCCCACACTGCACCAAAATATGCGGCTCCAAGATCGGCCTCTTCGCCCACCTGAAGACCCACAAGGACCAAGAAGGAGGACAGTCATACTCGACCCCGAGTGACCGCCGATGATGGTGTGTGTGTGTGTGTGTGTGTGTGTGTGTGTGTGTGTGTGTGTGTGTGTGTGTGTGTGTGTGTGTGTGTGTGTGTGTGTGTGTGTGTGTGTGTGTGTGTGTGTGTGTGTGTGTGTCCGATCTCGCACGCTAGTGGGCCCATCAGCCTAATATTTTTTTGTGACTGTATGATGAAGAACCTCTCATGGCTGCATTGATTCAAAACCTTTGAAAATCGTTTGTTCTTGCTATTGCCGCTCGCTCTCTTCTCTCCCTCTAGCTCGCTCGACCAATGCTGCTCTTCGTGTCGCTGCCCGAGCTGTCAACCTTGCGCATGCGCGACTCACATGTCAGATCGGGCAGTGACGTTGTCAAAACATTGTGTGTTCAGGTGTAGGGCGTCCGGGTAACGTAGCGGTCTATTCTGTTGCCTACCAACAGGGGATCTCCGGTTCAAACCCCCGTGTTACCTCCGGCTTGGTCGGGCTGTCTCTATAGACACAATTGACCGTGTCTCCGGGTGGGAAGTCGGATGTGGGTAAGAGTGGGATAATTGACTATGTACAATTGGGGAGAGGAATAAATAAATAAAATCAAAAACAAAAACAGCAAAAAAAACCTCCAAAACATTGTGCTCGGGTATGAGTAGTGACGGTAGGGGCGCACAAGATGGCGACCCACTAGTCCAACTTTATAGAGCTCTGCTGACCTTTTTACAGAACTTGGCTACACGGCTGTTTACTTTGCTTATTTTACTCTGACATATATCTAAGATCATCTGACTACTTTCAAAGCCCAAAACAACTATGCCAAACACCGAGAAACAAAAGGAGAGAGTTGGAAATTTTGTTGATGCTAAAATGGAAATCCACAACTACAGTGCTAAACCCTCGAACTCAGCAGTTTGAAGACGATGGCGATTTCACCCACTCAACTCTCCCTCCAAGTCCTAGCAAACCTCCTGCACCAAAGAAAAACCTGAATCTCGAAATGAAGCTGACATGTCCACTATACTCTCGACACTATCCTCGTTATTCAGCGAGCGTGCCGACGCACTCGAAAAAAATGGTGAGCAGTGATGCAATGAAAATTAAGGATCTAAAAAGAACTGTGGACTCTGTGAGCGCTGAAATGAAGGAAATGAAAGAAAAGGCCTAGCAGGTTGTTCTCAATCTTAAAATCGAGTGGATGCATGCGAGACACGCATATCCGAGCTAGAGAGGTACTTGAGACGTTGGAATTTGAGACCGAAAGGTGTACCTGAGAAGGAAAAAGAAAACATCCGAGTCGAGGTCATCATATTTATCCAGCTGGAAAAGACAGGCTTTCTGAGGCAATCGACATTGTGCATGGGCTTTGTGAAAAAAAGCTTAAATAACCCACTTGCCATTATCATGCAATTCACTTCAAAGGGTTTACAGAGATGCTATCGGAAAATCTGCTAAAGGATCACCATTTCTGGCACAAAAGGGCTGCGCTTCACAGAGGATCTCACCCAAGCCGAGACGGAAAGAAGAGCGTTGCTTTGGCCGTTCGTGAAGGAGGCTGGAGCAGCTAACAAATCAGCTTACTACATTGATGCACGTGCCTTCATAGAAGTTTTGGAAATCACACTGCCTTTTGTTGTACCTTCACCCCCAGGATCATCACAGGATGAGCCTGTGGCTTCAGTTTCTGCATAGACCATGTTCTCATGTGGTCAACTACATCGAGCAGCCCAGGCCTCAATCTTCAAACTTTAACTACTGCTACTAATACTACTACTTTCGGCTGCTCCTGTTATGGGTCGCCACAGCGGATCATCCGTTTCCATTTCTTCCTGTCCTCTGCATCATCCTCTGTCACACCAGCTACCTGCATGTCCTCCCTCACCACATCCATAAACCTCCTCTTTGGCCTTCCTCTTTTTCCTCTTCCCTGGCAGCTCCATCTTCAGCATTTTTCTCCCAATATACACGGCATCTCTCCTCCACACATCCAAGCCATCTCAATCTTATCTTTCTTGCTTCATCTCCAAACCGTCCAACCTGAGCGGTCCCTCTAGTATAATAGTTCCTAATCCTGTCCTTCTTCATCACTCCCAGTGAAAATCTTAGCATCTTCAACTCTGCCACCTCCAGCTCCGTCTCCTGTCTTCTCGTCAGTGCCACTGTCTCCAAACCATATAACATAGCTGGTCTCACAACCATCAGGTAAACCTTCCCTTTAACTCTTGCTGGTACCCTTCTGTCACAAATCACTCCTGACACTCTTCTCCACCCACTCCACCCTGCCTGCACTTTCTTCTTCACCTCTCTTCTGCATTCCCCATTACTTTGGACAGTTGACCCCAAGTATTTAAACTCATACGCCTTCGTCACCTTTACTCCTTGCATCCTCAGCGTTTCGCTGTCCTCCCTCTCATTCAAGCATAGGTATTCCATCTTGCTCCTACTGACTTTCATCCCTCTTCTCTCCAGTGCATACCTCCACCTCTCCAGGCTCTCCTCAACCTGCACCCTTCTATTGCTACAGATCACAATGTCATCCGCAAACATCATATTCCACAGAGACTCCTGCCTGATCTCGTTTGTCAACCTGTTCATCACCAACGCAAAAATGAAAGGGCTCAGAGCCGATCCTTAATGTAATCCCTCCTCCAACTTGAACCCATCTGTCATTCCAACCGCACATCTCACCATTGTTACACACCCTCATACATATCCTACATACTTCTCTGCAATTCCCGACTTCAAACCTAAGGAGACCATAGTAGAGAAAAAAAAGCTTTTTCTCTGTTATGGTGAGGCTGAAGGCTAAGCATCAGCAGTTTAGTTAAGTCTTAGCTATAATATGTTCATCTCAGATATGTTTCAGCTGTTGAACGTTAAACTTGTTCACGATCAGCGGAGCTCTTGGTTCCATCCTGATTTCAATCCATTTGACTTTTATCAATTTGACCTTATTCTTGTTTTCGTTCTATAAACTGTCTTTGTCTATGATTTCTCTAAATGCCGGGGGTCTAAGAAATTCTCTTAAACGTAAAGCACTTTCTTTTCTTTTTTTTGCCAAGATGCACAATTTTTTCTTCTTCAAGAAACTCACTCCACTGAGAATGATCTAAATTTCTGGAGACGTAAATGGGGCAGTGACGTATGGTTTGCACATGGCACAGAACGAACAGCAGGTGTAGCTGTTTTCAAACATAACTTTGATGGTAATGTCTTGCACTCGGCGGCACGGTAGCTCAGTGGGTAGCGCAGTCGCCTCACAGCAAGAAGGTCCTGGGTTCAAGCCCCGGGGTAGGCCAACCTTGAGGGTTATCCCGGGTCATCCTCTGTGCAGAGTTTGCATGTTCTTCCCGTGTACTCTAGTTTCCGCCCACAGTCTAAAGACATGTAGGTCAGGTGAATCGGCCATACTAAATTGTCCCTAGGTGTGTATGTGTGGCGGCCTGTCCAGGGTGTCTCCTTGCCTGCCACCCAATGACTGCTGGGATAGGCTCTGGCATCACCGCGACCCTGAGAGCAGGACAGTGACCCTCACGGCCACTTCATTTTGATGGTTGTTTCAATTAGTCAGGTTGCGGTTATTATGCTAAATGTTTATGGGTACAATATCTCCAGTGAAAACCAAATCTTGTTTGATGAGATGGGAGACAAAATTTTCTTTTGGTTAGATACATTTCTGACTGCTTCATTGATTTTACACGGAGACTTTAATATAGTCTCCAACAATGCTACTGATAGATTTTCACCACACAGACCTTCCTCTGTACAGTCTAATTTGAAAGTGTTTATAGACAAATTTAATATTTCTGATACTTGGAGGGAGAAAAATCCCCAAGTCAAATTATACACTTGGAGTAATAGGGACAGCTCTAGGCAGTCAAGAATAGATTATTGGCTGGTATCTCAATCTATCACGAATAATAATATATCTATTGATGTCCACCCTCCTCCCTTGGCTGACCATAAGGCAATTTCCATCAAGTCACCTTTTTCCACACTGCACAAGATAATCTTAGAACCTCTTACTAGAAGCTTAACAATTCTCTTCTGAAATTTGACGAGGTTGTGGATACTATTAAGGCACATTGGAAGAAGGCATCTGATCAGAAAAAAATATAGTAATGGGAACTTAATGGGAACTCTTTAAATTCGAGATTGGAAACTATATGAGGTCTTTTGGCAGTATTCTGGCCAAATCTAGAAGACTTGAGGAAGAGACTGTGGCATCTGGAATTACAGCTCTCTCCCAAAAGGCAACTGACTGATATTGAAAGAAAATAATTTACTGACCCTCAGGACAAATTAGATATTATCTACAAAAGCAAGGCTCAGGGTGCTTTCATAAGATCTCATAGAAAATGGCTGGAAGAAGGTGAACAAAATTCTGCTTACTTTTTTTTTTAGATTAGAGAAATCAATTTCTAAACGCTCATCGATTGAATCATTAGAATTGGTGGCAGAATTACAAACAATTATGGGGAGATTGCACACTTTTGTGCTGACTTCTATAGTAACCTTTACAAATCTACTTACTCTGTAAAGGTCACTTCTAGGTTTTTTTTAATTCAATTCACAGTTGTTAAAACATATCCAACATTGATAAGCAATTATGTGATAAAGTGATCCCTGAAGAGGAAATTCAAAATTTTATCAGGGATCTGTAATATAATAAATCACATGGTAATGATAGCATCACATCTGAATTGTATAACCTATTTTCTGAAGAGTTAGTTTCTTTCCTGTTTGAAGTCTTCAAAGAAAGTATTGATTCTGAAGCCCTCCCCCCAACCATGACTCAAGGTCTTATTACTTTAATTCCAAAACCGAAAAAAGATTTATAATTGGTTGATTACCTGTCTTTTGAATAATGACGACAAAATTGTGGCCCTGATCTTTGCAGAGAATTAAAAAAAAAGTATTAGATTCCATTAGAAAACAATGGATTAAATCATCCCAAGGCAGTGTATGACTCTACACTATAACAATATTTGTGTTCACTGAACCACCCAAGCAGACAGCACACCAATTATTACTGATACATAATAATGTGACTGGCTAGGACTTGGCTTACAACAATGCCATCCTAAGGTAATCACACAGCACAACTGAATGCAGGTTTCAAAATAAGACTCACTAAGTGAGCTAGGCAACTTCATACAGAACCACAAAAGCCAAGATATAATGAACTTAACCAACTCCAACACAATATAGCAGCATGACACCACGGTGATGCAATACACCTTTACACAGACAGCATATCGAATAAACTCATCCACAAAAATACAGGCACACACAATCACGACAGATACTGCCCAATGGACAGACAGCCTAAACAAATGGTTATTACTTTTAGAAGTTCTTCTTTCTTGACCTTCTCTTTGCAAACTGTGATCAAGTCCTCAAACTCCAGCTGCGCATTGCTGCAACCGACGGTAGACGCTACAGGCTAGCGTTACTGCTAGCTAGCTCGACATCCCCCCTCGGAATGCCCTCTTCTTCCTCTCTTTCTTTATCTTTTTTGAAAAAGCGACTTTTTAGTGGGAGTTTTTCTTTTTTTATTGTGGCCGCTTCTTTCACTTCTTTTTCTTTTCTTTTGTTTCTTCTGGCAGCCCCGCGGAGCTTTTTCGGTAACGCCGTCCATTTTCTGCTACTTGGCAAGTTTTCCCGCACATTTCTCACTGATACAGCCAAACTTGATAGTGGGTCAGGTTAAAAAAAAACTCAGCTGTTTTTAACCTCGACTTGGCTTAAGAAAAAACTGATCTTGAATCTGTGCAGCATAAACCACCTGCTGTCTATGCTCACCCACCTTGACCATTAGCCAATCGATACAGTGCACTACAGCTTGCTCACCAGTCACCACCTGCCCAGCCATCTTACCAATAAAACAGTCAATCATGAGAGTTCATTTTAATGGAAACAACTTTTATTTCATTCTGATTGGATAATTATCAAGATCAAGAGAATGGGTCGAACTTTGCGTTCAGGGGCCCCTGGGCACGTGCCCAGGTTGCCCATACGGTAGATCCGGCTGCGCCTCTCGTGGTAGCGGCGATTCACATCTTTAAAAAAGCTTTTTTTTAAATTTTTTTATAGCAACTGAGTGCTAAATCAGCTGGTTTGTCCAAGTCTGAGCCCCGGAGAAGAGCGGGATACGCCTGGAGGGGGATCACCGAGTTGTGTGAGTTGTGTTTTTGAATTTGATTTGTCCAGTCTTCCTCGTAGGCATTTTCTGTTTGGTTAAAAATTCGGTTACTCTGCCTCTCTCTCTCTCTCTCTCTCTCTCTCTCTCTCTCTCTCTCTCTCTCTCTCTCTCTCTCTCTCTCTCTCTCTCTCTCTCTCTCTCTCTCTCTCTCTCTCTTAAAAAAAACCCCCAAATATTTCTTTATAGAATTTACTTGATAAAGAATAAATAATTTACTTGACTCAGTGGATTATTTTGCTCCTTGTTTGATGAGCACTTTCCCTACCGTTGAGTGTTTCTTTTAACAAATATATATATATATATATATATATATCAGTACTATAACTATTAACGATCTATCAACAACAGTAATTTGCCCGACATTACAACCATTCCAAGATGTGTCCCAGCGAGTGTACAAACAATGAAAGGATGTGATTATCCAGCCAATTGAACAACCTGAACAATGTTAATGGCAAGACAAAGCACGCACACATGAACACACATGAACACTCATACTTATATGCACGTGTGCACACACTTGTTGGCTGACTGAACCATTCAGAGAGCAAAACTGAATTAAATGATTCTCAGTTAAGCCCTATAGATTTCCCCTGGTCCCATCCATGGGCTGAATTGAACCAACTTCATTAAAATCGCTGTTCTATTTGCAAAAGTCGTTTCATCTGGGCCATTTAGAAAAAAAAATGAAACAGCAGACTTGATCCACTCCTAATGCTTTTTATCTGTTCACTTAATCTTAAATAGCGAACATCCCACCCTTGCTCACTCTTAAGCCACCAAAACAGGAGAAAAAGATCGATGGCAAACACTGGGAGCAATGAGATGGCTTCCTCACGCCTATCCCCCCACTCCCTCCGTCTCCGTCCTGGCAGAGCTTCAGCCTGCTGTGACGGCAATAATCCACTGCATACTTGCAGAAGCATATCCTCGGATGCAGTTGTCTCGACTTGATGCTTTCACGGGTTTTATTGAACCTGTTGAAGCAGGGTGCCCTGCCGGCTTGCTTTATGCTCATAGTCAAATTGTTTTACACTTCAATACCAGCTGGAGAATCAATGTAATATTTACGTATTAAGATCTAGAAAGTAAGGCGAGCCAAATGCAAACTTGTGGCTAAGTCAGGCAGTCCTCGCTTCTCTATCTTATTTTTTTATTTCTGTTATGATTTCATTTTATTTAAGTCTGCAGAATAGCTACTTGGCTGAAATTACCTTGTGTCCCAACAACATGGTGCTCAAGCCATTGGTGTATCCTACTATAGTGCAGCCGTACACCCTAGCTAGCTAGCATGGTGCTCATATGGAGCACACGTTCTAGCCAGCCTAGCCAGCCTACAGCCTAACGAGCTGCGTTTTCTGAATGGATTAGTCACATGATCACGCCTATGAAAATACAATTTGTGTTGAGTGTGTGTGTGTATGCGTGGATTCATTCATCAGTGTGTGCCCTAGTGTGCCTTCGCAATCCAGTAAAACTTCCGAAAAGCCATCATAAGGCTTAAAGATCATAAGATTTTTTAAGCCTTATGATCTATCTATAAGCCTTGGGGTAAAAGCAGGCAGCATGTCTTGTGATGATGAGGTTGAGTTACTCGGAGCATGAAGATGACAGCAATAAAGGGTCCTGCTGGGGCAGAAGCGGGTTAGCTGGGTAGTGTGAGAGAGGGAGAGGAAGTTTGTGAAGGAGAAGACGTGCAGCTGCAGGGGGCATAACAATACGGCATAAGGACACGGTATCTGGCCTCATGTCCTACACACTACACAACATTTCAGACAGTCGCCGAACACAACCTACTCACCATCCTTCCCGGGTCCTCGCGGGGGAAACCAAATCCCAGGTAACCGTCCTAAAGTGGCCGTGAGCGTCAGTCACCTGCAGCTCTCCATCTCTCATCCCCTCCCCCCCAAAAACAACTGAGGGCTGTGGACGGTGGGTGGGTGGAGAATGGAAAACAGATCAAAATCCTTCGTACAGGGACAAGTTCAGGGTAGCTGGTGTTTTCGGAGGCAAAGTTTTATTTTATTTTTTTTTTCTCCTCCAGTTAAAAAAAATGGATGCTTTAAGGAACTTGCCGGCTGCACACAAAACCACACCGCAGTCGTTTTCTGTTGCTTCACGGTGTCACCTGCCTGTCGCACCGGCTGCGGTGTCAGACCGAGAAGAAATCCAACTTCCAAAAAATTAAGAAACGAGTCTACAGAGGAAAAAATGCTCTCCTTTCAAATCCTATTATGAGGGGGGAACACAGCATTTGAAGAAAAGCAGTGCAGACGCAGGCTCGTTCTGTCTGCCCCGTGCTGTGTTTGTTTTGCGGGAGAGGGGAAGGAGAGACGAGGGGAGCCCGGCACATTGGACACGCAGCCAGTCAGTCGTCGGCTCTTCCTACGGCGGAGCATCGATTCTGTGTTGCAATGCGGTGCTGCCGCAGCAACTGGTCCATCCCCGCTCCTCCAGATGTGCTGGGCTGGGATGGACTGGAGCGACAGTGCGCGCGGCTGAGCGTCGACGCATGCACGGAGCTCGGTGAAAGTATGAGTTTTGTTTTTTTTGGGGGTGGTTTTGTTTGTTTGTTTGTTTGTTTGTTTGTTTGTACTGAATCTATATTCAGGCATAAATGCGAAATCAGCCCAATTCCTTGCCTCTCTCTCTCTCTCTCTCTCTCTCTCTCTTTTTTTCAACGCATGCGGGCACTTACGCACGATCTGCTTTCATATTCACCTGCGTGTCCGGCGCACCGAGTTGCTCAGTGAAGGTGTAGGCTCTGATGGGGTCTGGTTGTTTGTCTCCAGGTCTGACGGAGACGAACAGGTATACATGTTCCGTGTAGATGCGGAACCTCCTCTCCGGGCGGTGAGTGTGTGTGTGTGTGTGTGTGTGTGGGGGGGGGGTCGTCGCGGCTGCAGCGAGGCTTAGTAGACAGCCCTGTGGGTGCTGAGGTGATAATGTGCCTAATACGTCAGACTGCCGGCTTCCAACAGTAACTTGTGTGCATGTCATTAACGCTCAATCTGTGTCAGCTGTAAAAAAAAAAAGAAAAAGAAAAAAGAAAAAGTTGGTCTCGAGCTTCGGTGTGCTGAGGGACTGTCTATGGACCGTCTACACATAGGCATCCCAGTTTTATTTTATTTTAGATAATAGTCAAGTTTTTGTTTGTCTGAAAATGAGGACATTTCAATGTGCTTTTATGTCCAAGTCTGTCCTTTTAGGTGAGCACCTGTAACGTGCATGGATAAGTAGACACGTTGGCCGCTGGCTGACGGGTCTGACCCTTTAGTCTAGCGGTTAGCGACGTCTCCCGCGGTGCGGGCGATACGGGTTCGCGTCCCGCCTGCGGCAGTCCCTGTGGTTGCCCCCTGAATTTCCTACATTGGTGTCGGAAGTCTGATGGTGAGACTGTAAGGCCATCGGAAGCGTATGCGCCCAGAGGCGTGAAGGAGCTGATATGCTTAAGCGCGGGGACACGCTTCCCGAAGGAGGGGGGGTACTGTAACGTGCATGGATAAGTAGACACGTCGGCCGCTGGCAGACAGATTTGACCCTTTAGTCTTGCGGTGCGGGCGATACGGGTTCGTGTCCCTCTTGTGGTTGCCCTCCGAATTCGCCACACACACCCACAATCATTTTCATACGTTGGCGCCTCTGTGGGGGAACTGACTGCTCCTTTGGAAAATATAGCTCGTAGTAAAAACACAATCCATTTTCATTTCTTTAGAGTTAGATAACAGAGGGCATACTGAGATACTAATTTAAAAAAAAATCCATGACACCTCCGAGCTCGCCGTTTTTGGAGCATTTAAGACAAGTGCCTTTTCAGAGAATTGGCAACGTGGACAACTCAGCGGGACGACTTGATAAAATGACTTTTTTGGGCTCATTAGGCAAAATGAAATTAAAACTCAGGAGCATCGGTGCGGAGGTCTTAATTGTTTTGGGCCGCTTTGCACGGGGATTGCTTTAGCAATCGGTGGTCCACTTTCTCAGAGCCAAGAGGACAATAAATCAATAATCCACCTTGTAACATCACTGTATTGGCCCCTTGTGATCTTTTCCAATTAGAGACCTGGATGAACAGGCCCTCAACCATTTTTTGACCCGCTTATGCTTGATAAAAGTGACACTATTGCTGAATCTATTGGGTTCACGTTGAAATGTGGAATCCACACACACTAATTAGATCTTAAGGGCCCAGACTAGAGCTGCAGGTCAAAAGGCAATACAAATTACCATTTTTATTCTCTATTTTCCTTCCCTTGACGATCTTATCGTGTTCACCTGTTTGCTTCAAAAGCGCCTTTGTTTACTGCTCCTTAGCCTCTCTTAAGACCCTCCACTAACTGACTGACCCCAATGTCCCTTTAACAGAAAATATTCTATATTTTTAGTGTCATTCTTATCATAATCAGTGTCATGTGATGAAATCAGAGCTTCGATATATTAGCAACAGATGTGCAAAGTTAGATGGCAGGACTAGAAGGTGTGGGGATCTTGGCATGTTCACTAAGACTGATGAAATTGTTTCATATATGAGGAAGAATCTATTTGCATTCATGGTAAGCTTGCTACTGCTTTACTCAGACTATCAAAATGCCAAAAGCAGATCTTTGTGTCGTCCTAGAAAATTTCTCATATTCATATCACAACATCATTTTGTAAGTAAACACAGTACCCTTTCACTTGTATACAAAGTGGGAGCATATTTTAGCTCCTTCCCACTATTTTTTATTTCTGACATGTCTGCACAATTTGATGAACACAACAAAAGTGACAGACCCCCCCCCTTTTTTTTTATTACAAAACCAGGGTGCAACACTTCTGGCTTTGGAATCCAATGTTAAGAGAGCTATTTTCGCTGTTCAACTATAAGTGGTCTGGAAGGTATTGCAAAGGCTGGAAATGACTTATTTAGTCATCATTTGCAAATGCTTTATGCTAAACACGTTGAGCTACGTATACTGTGGCTTATGGGGATAAATTGTCTGTGGTGAGTATCTGACTAAGAGGATGTTTTATTTGCCATGCCCTGCTGAACAAATGGGCGAAATGAGCTGGAGTGACAACAGTGATGAAACAGCACTAAATGCGTGTATGGTTTGTGTGTGTGTGTGTGTGTGTGTGTGTGTGTGTGTGTGTGTGTGCGTGCGCGCGAAGTTCTTCTGAGGCTACTACTACTATGATTACTACTACTACGACTACTACGACTACTACTACTACTACTAGTTTCGGTTGCTCCTGTTAGGGGTCCCCACAGAGGATCATCCGTTTCCATCTTTTCCTGTCGTCTGCATCTTCCTCTGTCATGCCAACCATCTGCATGTCCTCCCTCACCGCATCCATAAACCTCCTCTTTGGCCTTCCTGTTTTCCTCTTGCCTGGCAGCTCCATCTTCAGTATCCTTCTCCCAATATACCCAGCATCTCATCTCCGCACATGCCGAAAACATCTCAATCTTGCCTCCTCTCCTGCTGCCTCTGGACATGTCTTCCCCCTCTCCCTCTCCTTCGCCCAACAGTAACATAGTTTCCACCGGCACCCTGATGGCCAACAGTAGGGCGGTTGTTGGTTACCCAGGCATCGACCAATCTGGTAAGGAAATCTGATTTGTGATCCGCATATTTGATTTGTCAAAGGTTTTATGCTGGATGCCCTTCCTGACACAACCCTCCCTATTTATCCGGGCTAGGGACCGGCAGTAAGCATGTACTGGCTTGTGCATCCTCGGTGGCTGAATTGAAGTAGTGAAGTAAGGCTATTGATAAATTATGATTAAGAATCCCTTTGTTATATCATAAAGTAAGTAAAGAAGAACTTTTGGCAGGGGCACACTGTTGTGCAGAAGTGATGTAGATGTCCATGAGGTAACTTTTTAATTTCGATAAAAACAGACCACTTCAGACTCTAATTCTCATCAAATCCTATTTTGTGATCATACACAACCAACGCCCTGACTGGCCGACTTTGAGAGCAAACTATGAAGCCTCCGGGCAATAAATTCTTGAATACCTAACCCACTTGTGGTGCTACTGCTAATACTAACGCTGGCATTTCTGCTGAAGAGATGGAGCCAGGCGAAGAGAAGCTAACGGTCTGTATGTTCACCAAGGTCCTGGATTCCCTGAAAAGCAACATTTGCAGTACAATAGAGGCTGCCATTAGTGGAATACAGCCAGATATCGTCACCGTCAGAGAAGACCTAACTTCATCGGTAGCCTCCCTGCAGAGATCCATGGACGAACAAGATGGCCACTTAAAGGAGGTGGAAAAATCTGCAACAGCTATGGGCAACTCAGTATTCACTCTGGAGACCAAAGTCTCCAAGCTCCAATCTGATGTCAGAGATTTCCATTCCAAGTGCAAAGACATCGAGAGCAGATCCCTGAGAAACAATATCTGACTCATGGGCACCCCAGAGGACCAGGAAGGCATGTTGCCAACTGAGTTTGGCTCCAACCTCCTGCAGAAGTACTCTGCTTGGAAGAGAGGGCCTTGCTCGACAGAGCTAATGGGAAACTACAAGCAAACCAAGGCCCAAACAACTACCAAGGCCCTTTGTCATCAGGGTCCACAATTTCCACATCCATGAGTTCATCCTCTGCCAGGCACATCAGATGAAGACTCTTCCTCACAATGGGCGGCCGATTCACATCTTCCTCGACCACACTACCAGCGAGGCAAAGCGACGAGCGGCTTTCAGAGACACGAGGAAGCAGACGACTCCGTGACATCCAAGGTGACCACCTTGGCTTTAGTTACCCCACAAAGTTCCGCATTACCTTACCGGGGGAAGCTGAATGCTTGTTCAGTGACCCTCAACTGATTATATGACTTCCAGTGCATCTGGCAATGCTGACGGAGATACAGTTTACAATGAAGGGACTCCACTATTTACAACTAACTGAAAGTAATGCTAATGTAGCTCCATGCACACTGCGGGTATTTAGCTTACTCGCATGCTGGCTAATTAGTGCGCTGGTTGTCTACAGTGTAATAAACTGAGTCAAAGGGCTTTGTCGGGTCTATGAAAGCCATTTACAAAGGCTGCCTTTGTTCACGGCATTTTTCCTGGAGTTCGCATTCTGTAAATATCATCTCTGCTGTATCTCTGGATGGGCGGAAACCACACTGAGATTCTGGGAATATTTCCTCAGCCCGTGGTAGCAGTCAGTTTTAATAATGTATTTCTGATTTTTCCCTTTTTCTCCCAATTTAGTGACCAATCGATCCCTATTTTAGTTCAAACACCCACCCCCGTACTGCATGCGTTTGTCAACTGCATCTCTACGGCAGTCTCGAAGGAGACACCTCCAGGCCGAACCACTGCTTTTTCCGACATACCAGAGACACATTCATGTGACGAACACAAGCCGACTCCGCCCCCCTCCCAAAGACAGCGTTGCCAATTATTGCTGCTTCATCGAGTCCGGCCATAGTTGGATCTGACAAGACCGGGACGTGAACCCTGGTCCCCAGTGGACAACTGCATCGACACAAAGCCGATTTTTAGACCGCTACACCACCACGGACCCAGCAGTCAGTTTATGAGGATGCGAGTAAGGACTTTGCCTGTTGTTGACAGGAGTGAGATGCCCCTGTAGTTTCCGCCTTGTCCCCTTTCTTGAATATGGCCACTATTAGAGCATCCCTGAGCTCTGAGGGAAGTTCTTCTTTTTCCCAGACCTTGAGGAGGAGGTTATGGATGTGGTACAGGAGCACTGATCCACCTTCCTTTAAGATCTCAGCTGGGATACCATCTGGACCGGTGGCCTTATTGTTCTTAAGGCTCCTGATGGCATCTTGAACCTCTGTCATGGTGGAAGGTTCCCCAATGTCGTCTCTGATGAGACCCTGGGGAATGTGGCTGGCAATGTCAAGTCAAGTCAAGTCACGTCAAGTCAATTTTATTTGCATTGCCCAATATCACAAATTAAAAATTTGCCTCAGTGGGCTTTACAGCAACACGACATCCCATCCTTAGACCCTCTCATCGGATATGGAACAACTCCCTAAAAAAAAACAACCTTTAACAGGAAGAAAAAAATAGGAAGAAACCTCAGGGAGAGCAACAGAGGGGGGATCTCTCTCCCAAGATGGACAACATGCAATGACGTGTCAGGTTCAGCTGTGCTGTTGCAGTTGAGGAATACCTGGAAGTGCTCCTTCCATTGGGCATTAATGGACTCATTGTCCTTCAGCAGCTCCTGCCCGTTGTTTGAGTGCAGGGGGTTTAAGTTGCTGTTGCTTGGACCATAGACGGCCTTAGTAGTCGTGAAAAAGCCTCTGTTGTCACCCGAGCCTGCCAGTTGCTGGATTTCCAGAGGCTTTTCTGTCAACAAAGAGTTCTTAAACTCCCTCACCCATCTCTGGATGTGTGCCTTGGTGCTGGAGTGAGCCACTCTTTTAGCCTTGCAAGTTACATCACATAGCCAGGCACGAAAGGCTTTCCTTTTCTTGGAGATGAACTGTTCTATCTCTGTCATTCTCATCAAACCAGTCCTGGTGTTTTCTGGACTTGTACCCAAGGGTGGTTTTACAGGTGTTGAGGATGGCGGATTTGAGCAAGCTCCAGTGCTTCTCAATGTCATCAGGATATTCCTGTTGGAGAGTTTCCCCAAGAGAGGCCTGAAGTCGCTGCTGGGATCCCTCTGGATGCGGTAATCCAGTCACAAGGTTTGAGGCAGGCTACTTTTATATTTTTAGGGGAACCTTTTCTAGCCACTTCCCCAGGTGGGTTGAGCAGAGTGGATCCTAAAGAGGGCTGCTCAGTCGTGGGTGCAGCTACCGAAGGCCTCTTTCTACCTCGTTCCAAGAGCCCAGAGACTGTATGTAGCACCCATTGCCTGATGTGCTGGCTCATGGCTAGGGGCTTCCAGATCTCACAATCCTGCCCCTGTCCCCACTTGCAGGTCACCATAGGACTTAATCTGGGATGTTAGGGTGGATTTCCTTTATGGAGGATGCCTGTGCGTGACTTTGTTTAATGTGGGGAGACTGGTGCACAGACAGCCACCACATGGTCCTTGACAGATCTGGGTCAGGATCCAGTGGCATGGAGTCCAAGATGACTGTGGGCCCATTGCTGCTGTGGCCTTCATCCACTTATTGTGATGCTTCCCTAAAGTCAGCCATCATCCTCCGCCTGCTCCACTGTTGAGGTCTTGGTTGGGTTGCTCTTTGTCAGGGACCTCCCCCTTGACCTTACCGCCATGGGTGATCCTACCAGGAGCATAGTTCCAGACAGCATTGCTCTCAGGATCTCAGGACCACACAAGCATCTCCTCCACGACAAGGTGACGATCCATGGAGAGGTAAGCTGGAAATAAGCTTTGGCCATAACTGATAGTTTTTCTCTTACTATTGACAATTCTATAGTTCTCCCATCACCTCAGCTTAAGAGTCTGGGTGTCATCCTGGACAGCTCATTATCTTTTAAAGCCCACATCAACTATGTTACTCGGTCTGCATACTTCCACCTACACAATATTAATCATCTTCGGCCGTCACTTACACCTAAAAGCACAGCCATACTCACTCACACCCTGGTTACATCCCGCATTGACTACTGTAATTCTATCCTCTTTGGTCTTCCCCTCAAGTGTCTTCATATGCTTCAATTGGTCCAGAATTCAGCTGCCCGTATCATTACCAGAACTCCTTCCATAGACCATATCACTCCTGTTCTTCAGCAACTCCATTGGCTCCCTGTTATATACCGTATTGAATTCAAGATCCTGCTCCTCACCTTTAAGGCCCTTAATAACTTTGCTCCTTCATATCTTTCCGAACTCCTTCATATGCGCACGCCCTCCCGCACTCTCGGATCCTCTCCAACTCACTACACCATCGGACTGCTTGACTACCATGGGGACTAGAGCCTTCAGTCATTCTGCCCCCCACCTATGGAACGCTCTCCCACAAGAAATCCGCAACATTGACTCTCTTTCAACCTTCAAATCCCATCTCAACACGTACCTTTTCAAACTGGCATATTCAGTCTGATCCACACTTCGAGTTTTGTGCGGATGTTGATTTTATACTTATCTGTTGTGTTAACTTTTTATTGTCTACCCTGCTTTGTTTGATTTTATGCTGTCTGATACAATGCTGCTTGTTTTTTTTGTTGTTTTTTTTTTTACTGTGTTCTGTAAGGTGTCCTTGAATGCTTTGAAAGGTGCCAACAAATGAAATGCATTATTATTGTTAGTCCACTAGCGAGCCTTAGCTTCAGCCTCCACTTGTTGTTAGCTGCAGAGCTTCCGCTTCACTTCTGTTTGTTATATTAATAATAATACATTTATTATAACACTTTGTTTGGAAAAACTGAGTTTTGCATGCATTTTTGTGTAAGAGTGAAGTTATTGAATATTTTTCCCAATAAAGATTCCCCCAAATTATGCAAAAGCACATTTTTCTAAATTAAGTGTTCTAGTATAAGTAACAGGAGACAACTGATGTGTGAAGTGATCTTTGGTAACACTATACTGTATAAGAGTGACGTTATTGACTATTATTATAGTATCTCTTTTTGGTGCTGCACCTTTTATACGGTCACTGCGCACCCGTCTCTCAGCCGGCTGTACATAGTTACAATACAACTTGTCTAGCTCGGAGGGTGACTCGTTTAGGTGAAAATTAGGGTGTACCTCGTTGTCTACCTTATTATGGCAGGAAAGATGTGTCGTTTGTGTTTTAACAACGTTTCACTTATGGGTTATTGATCCAGGAAGTTTGAATTTGTGAATATATTTCCAACTTTACCAAACTCAGGAAATATCAGTATTTAATTAATTCAGAAAAACAGAGCAGATTTTGTTGTAACATGAAAAATGTTCTCAGAATTTTCAGATAATCTCATTAAGTCTGTCACCAAAAGATGAGAGGAGCAGGAGGAAGAGAATTCAGCTCAAGTTCAAGCATCATTCTCAACTCACCACCCACACCAAGCCCTGTCATCTCCTCAAAAGTAAGCTAATTTACAATTTTGGACTGTAGTAGCCTATTGCCTATTTCAATATTTTTTGTTTATTGGGTATTGTTTTTATTGGGTGTACAATTGGATTTTATGCTGATGTTGCTTCGTCTGTCTGCCGTGTGTGTGTGTGTGTGTGTGTGTGTGTGTGTGTGTGTGTGTGTGTGTGTGTGTGTGTGTGTGTGTTGTTGTGCAAATTTACACTTCACAAGCGCAAGCTCAAAGTTCCATTCACACAGATTGAAATGAACTAGTTCACATTCTTAGTTCACAATTTTGAATTTTGAACTAAGTTCACAGTCCCCAAAAAATGAACAAGTTTTCGTTAAGTTCTTCCATTTTTTTTTGTTTTAATGAGCTGCTCCAATGGTCGGGTGCTTCAACTCGTTGTGTCATTTCAAATTCGTTGCCGATGGATGTGTCTGACATTTGGACTTGTGATTTCAGCCCCGGTGGGCACAATTTGCATAAAACGTGAACATTTTTTCTGTTGGGATCTGTACTGATTTCATGAAACTCCTTCAAATATTTATATGAACTGGCTTCAGCAGTATCTGCAGCTGCGTCTGAATTGCCAGTTGCACCATCAGTGCCGGCATGCCAGGTACCGTAAAACAGGGCGTGAGCATCATCCACTCTTGTGGGAGTGAATGAGTTAAATAGTAATGGTACTTGGTATTTTCCATAAGTAACAAGTTGCTGACTTAAAGGTGGGGGAGATGTGGTATCCTTAGAGTAATGATATGAGTTATTACTGAAGAGTCCCCTAGGCGGCAATCTTATGCTGTTCAGAGTGTATTGTAACGTGCACGGATAAGAAGACACGCTGACCCTTTAGTCGAGCGGTTAGCGATGCCTCCTGCGGTGCGGGCGATACGGCAGCGGCTCCACTTGACCAACAGTAGCCGCTGAGGTGTTAACGGCACTATCTTCGCTTGTTGCACTCGCCTCGGCCCCAACTGTTTTCTGGGGTGTTGTTGCAGCATCTGTCCTTTCTCTTTCTGCTGGTGTAGACTTGTTGTTTGGACCATGAGAAAGCCATTTTCTTATATCCATTATGATTTTACAGTTCGCTAGCTAGCTCAGTCGAGTTTGCCACGTTTTTAAAGTATCCTTTTCTTGTGTGTCACACGCAATTACCACCTGAATGGACAAAATCCCACACTGATGTTCCGCTCCGGTGTCCTGCTAACCCCGCTCCTCCACAATCACAAAATTTAAGCATTTTATTTCATTGATTATTATTATTATTATGTATTTAAATGTGCTTTGTGCATTAATTAATTTTAATTTTTACATGATGTTTAAGTACTAATTTTCACATCATCACTGGGTAATTGGCGGGGGGGCACAGCTGTCATTTGGGTGGGCGAGGCCCGGCCAATGCCCCCCTGTAGCGCCGACACTGAACTGTTGCTCTAAAATGATGACCTGACACTAGCCCAGGCTCTTAAGATAGCGCTACAGGCCGAGTTTGCATTGGAATACGTGGCCAGTCTGTCTTCTCCCACCTCGCTCCCCCTGAATGATCAGCCAGTGGGTATAACCTGGCCACAGATGCCAACTCCTCTTGCCAGTGCTGTTAGCAGCCCAGACAGTGTACAAGTAGCTTCACAACCCCATGCTCACTCACAGCAGCGATGTGGGAGCTGTGGCTCTCCCACACACACTTCAAGAGCACAAACCTGTCCTGCTCGTGGGAAAACTTGCTTCAACTGTGGAAAGCTCAACCACTTTCACGAAGTCTGTAGGTCTGCCCCAGCCTTAGCCCACTGACAACACCCAGCCGCGCCTGCTCCTGCAATAATAATCCATAATGTTCGCTCATAACGAGTGTCATTTAAGACATTTTCACTGATGGTTGACGACATCACTCTACCCCTCCTCCTCGACACGGGGCCACAGTATCATGCTGAACTTAGCAACATGGAAATTATTCTTCTCCCAGAAGCCGCTGAGACCGCCCTCCATGACCCTAGGCAGCTACAGTAATGCTGAAATTAACATTGGGCTCTCTTCAGCTGCCCATGAGATATGGGGACAGGACTCTGCTGAAGTTCACGTTTCACGCAAATCTCCTTGGCCTCCGCCTCTTCAGCAGCCTAGGTTTCACCCTGTTAAGACACTACTGGCACAGAGATTCACACCGTCACCAACCCCTGGCAGCAACAGTGGCCTGCACTGTTTGACAGGCTGAGCTGTCTCACTGCCTTCACCCACCAACCTGTTAGACCCAACAGTAACGCTTATCATGCAGCCGCTCCACCACTCTCCTCTGGCTCTGTGCGATGACATCTTCTCTGAGCTTCAGCGCATGCTTGATGGTTGAGCAAGTGAATGCTTCACCTTGGATTCCAATTTGGTTGTGGCTAAGAAGAAGGACGGGGGGCTGCGCATCTGCGTGGACCTCAAAGCGGTAAACAAAGCCATAACACCTGATAGATACCCCTTGCCAACGACAGATGAGCTCACCGCCCAGTTCCATGGATCCACCATTTTCTCAAAACTTGACCTCTGCCAGGGCTATCTCCAGGTGCCCCTACACCCTGAAAGCTGCAACCTCACTGCCTTCATTACCCACAAAGGTGTCTTCCGCTACACACATATGGCTTTTGGGTTGAGTTCAGCTCCAAGTTGTTTCCAGAAAATCAGGGCCTCCTTTGCTGGGATCCCAGATGTGGCTGTCTACCTTGACGACATCATTGTCCATGGAGCCACCCCCACAGTGCATGACGAATGCCTCCACAACGTATTTGGTGTATTAGCTGAGCACCACCTCACACTAAATGGTGAAAAGTGCATTTTTGGGGCCTCAGCCATTGAGTATGTGGAGTTCCGTCTCTCCGCTGAGGTCATGCGCCCTCTTCACTCAAACACAGAAGCCATTCTACGTGTCCCAGAGCCCATCTCGCCCGCCCAAGTTGCCTCCTATTTGGGCATGATGGCATATTATCTCTGATTTTTGCCACAGTACTCCGACACAATGGCGCCGCTGCGCAAACTGTTGAGGACTGACAAGCCCTAGCTCTGGACATCAGCCTGCTCTGATGCGGTGCGCTGCTTGAAGTCAAGCTCACCTTAACACCGATCTTGGCACACTTCAACCAAGCCAGCCCTACCCTCATCACATGTGACGCCTCCACCATCGGTGCTGTGATGTCCCAGCTGCATGAGGGAGTGGAAAGGCCGATTGCTTTCGCCTCCCGAGCACTAAGCCCCACAGAACAAAGGTACTCAGTAGGGGAGCGAGAGGCTTTAGTGTGCCTCTGGGCCTGTGAACGCTGGCACATGTACCTTTATGGATGTGAATTCAACTTGAGGACAGACCATCAAGCGCTCACCACCCTCCTGGCACATCAGGCACTGGCCACAAACACTCTGCCTTCAACGTTGGGCTGACCGCTTACAGCAGTACAACTATCGCCTGCAGTTTACGCCAGGCCGGGACAATGTGGTAGCTGACCTGCTATCAAGTTCGATCCTCAACCTACCCACACCCCTAGTTCTGGCCTCTGAGCATGACCAGGCAGAGCATGACCTTGTCCAGCTATTCCACACACCCCTTCAGGACACAATGTCACTGAGGTAGCGCCAAGATGCCTCAGCACCTGACCCTGTCCTCTCCTCAGTTTCAACGTACATCAGGCAGGGCTGGCCCGCGAAGGTGTCGGATGAGCTGTCTCCCTACTTCAGGATCTTGGAGGAGCTGGCATGACACTTGTGTTGACAGAGGGCTCTGCATTGTGGTCCTGAGTGCCCTTCACGCACGTGTTCTTGCTATGGCACACGAGGGCCACTTGGGCATAGTCAGGCTCAAACAACGATGTCGGGACCTCGTATGGTGGCCAGAGATCGACAGAGACATCGAGACTGTGATCAAGGACTGCACTGCCTGTCTGCTCAGCAGCAAGACCAGGGCTCCAGCCGCACCCCCACCTACGCAGCCCCTAAACTGGCCATCCCAACTCTGGGAGCATCTACAACTTGACATCTGCAGCGAGCTGCATGGGGTACCACACCACCAGCGGTATCTTGTTGTGACCTATGACCTCCACTCTAAGTGGCCGGAGGTGACACCTGTGGGCTCGGTTACAGCCAAGGTGTTAATTGATATTGTAGACTCCCTGTTCTCACGATGGGGTTTACCCAAGAAAATCATGACCGATAATCGACCCCACATGGTCTCACACGAACTGTCCTCCTACCTGGAAGAGAAAGGGATCCGCCATATTCGCACAGCTTTCTATAATCCAGTTGCCAATTCGGGGGAGGGGGGTGGAATGGCTGAATCAGTCCTTAAAGAACGGAATCAGGGCGCACCTCGCCCAAGGGTACATATTCAATACCAGCCTCCTCCAGACACTGCTACACTATTGCACCACCCCACATGCCACAACTGGAGTCTCCCCAGCCTCCCTCATGCTGGAATGGGAGCTTCAGCTACCTCTGGATAGGCTCCGCCCTGCCCTGACCCATGCTCCAACTCACCCAGTTAAAGCCACAGTCAACACGTTAGAGCCAGATGAAGAACCGGTTCAACCGGACACGATGAGCCAGGCATCCTGCCACTGCCACTTACGACTGGGTCCGGATCCGGTGACCTCACCACGGCAATAAGCTACAGTCATTCTGGTCAGATCTTGTCCAGGTCAGCCGACAGCTCGGCCCAGCCACATTCAGGCTCATGGATGGCACTCACTGGCATGCTAGCCGCCTGCACAAGGTACAGGCCCCTCTTGGGCCAGGATTGGGTGCGGCCCCTACAGTAGCCCTACCAGCCTCACAGCTTGACACCTCAGCATCCCCAGTCCCTCTGCAGCTCGACACCTCAGCCCCTCCTGTCCAGCTAGGAGTCATGGAACCAAACCCTGAGGGTAGTGCTGTACCCCGCTCAGTCCGTGCACGTACTGGGCCTGTACACCTGCGTGACTTCGTGACCGAGTATCACACTTAGGTTCTTGTGGGGGGGGGGGGGTACGTCTGGCATTGCTGCGACAATGCCGTGTTCCGATTCGGTTAAACGTTTTTACCTGAGTCACGTGAGTGAACGTTGTTAGCTGTGTTGTTTGATTAAATGGAGTACGCTCCAACTAGAGCTTCACCTGTCTTGTCTTTTTTCACAACTGTGTGAGTATGTGTGTGTGTGTGTGAGAGAGAGTGTGTGTGTGTGCACACGCGCACACGGTTTATGTGGCTGCCATGCCAGGCTATGTTCAAGTGTGTCTTGCTTGTGCCCAGGACAAGGTGATCTCCAAAGCCCCCTCGGTCCCAACTGCGTACAAGTTGCTGACTGGGCATAATGAACACAAAACGCTTGTTCCATTTCTGCATGGCAAAGAAGCTCTCCTCTCCCACACACTATTTAATCCAAATATAGGATAATTAAAAGGGTAAGGGTAATTCAGTCATATTAGAAACACGCTATAATTCCCAAATCCCAACTTTAATGCTTGATTAAAAAAAAAACCTTGTTATTTAATGATCCGAACACACTATACATCAGATGTACATGAAAAAAAAATATACTGGGACCTTAAACGTTCATGGAAACCTCTTTTCTAGCGTGGACCACAATCCCGACCGGGCTTGCGCAGTTCCCCCTGCTCCAGTGGTGCTACACGGCATCGGTCGTCGTGCGCTCCGAGGGCTGACAGAGCCGCCATTGGCATTGGACCCTTCCTTGACCCAGAGCCCAGGAAAACTGACCCGGTGTTCCCCCAGTGTCAGCAGCCCTGTGTGTACCTCTATCTATAAACTTGATTAATGATGCTGTTGTGTTTGTCAGCTGTGTGTGTGTGTGTGGCCGCTGTGCCAGGCTATGCGAAGCTGTTAATGTTCGTCTTGGTGTGTGTAACATTACCTCTGATGACGTATAAGCCTTGTATGATTAAACTGTGGTGCATTCAAGCAAGTATAGTTGTAATAGCCTGTTTTGGTTAACATATGCATTTCATAATTTATTAAGTATGATTGGTCTTGGACAGGCTAGGCCCACCTGATTTTTCTCTGTCCCCACCCACACTGTGATTTCTGCCTACGCTATGGCCTCAATGCCAAATACGAAAAAAAAAAGAAAGACAAAAGATATCAAAAACATGACATTTACTTCAGTGCATTTTGTAAGACAACAAAATAATATCATCTTAGAAAGGACAATTGAGAAACCGAGCTTTTAAGAAGCAAAACATGTGGCAGAAAGGCAAATGCTGTTTTAGTTCAATGCACAGATTAAAGGCACCCACACCCACCCACTCTTTTAGGCCTGCTACATGAATTAAGAGTATCCACAGTGTTTTTTAATCAACAAATCAGGTGTAAAAAAAAAAGAAAGAACAAAATAACGTTAATTCAGGCAGTAGGCCTTTGGATTCCACATTAAAGTAGAGGCTATGCCTACACATGTCCCACATTGTGCCACACAAACACACTATTTGTCCTCACATTTGGTTTGTTGGCATCTGGTCACCCTACATGCAAGCCAGAGTAAAAGAGGGTGCCACAGAGACAAATTTGGGCAGCCTGTCAGTAGGGTTGCCACCTTTAGCTCGGAAAAATAAGGGACACATAACCCTATCCCATCTCGGCTCCCGTGACTGCCTACCCAGGCCCCATGGCCCCCACCTCAATGGGAAAGGTAGCTTTTTTTAAATTTAGTAGTGAATAATAATTTCAATGATTCTGTGGATGTACACACAGTGTGCTATTAATTCAGAATGTGGCAGGCTGGAAATGTTCGTGTAAAAGGAAACATACAGTAGGCTAGACAACAGCCTACAGTAAGTAAACCTGTCAGTAATATGTCTCTAGAAAATAGAAATGTAGCTATATGTTTCAGTTAAGTGTTTTATTGGCAAACAAAAGCAACACAAAAAATAAATTCAATGAACATAATGTATTGTACAAATGTACAATCTACCTCTTTTTTATTTCTTAACAAAATTATATTATTTATTTTAATAATAAATGTAGTTTTAGGACATGTGCCCCTGGTACCCCACGGAGACTGCTCTGGTAAACAACTTTCAGGTGACGGAGAGGGAGAAATACAGAGTTACCGCCTGCGTTTATTTCCCTTCGCCGGTTGTGAGAATACGGAACAAATCACACTCCATACCGGTTCAGCAAGGTACACATCATTTCTTTCTAAAATACAGGACGATTCTGTATTTTAAGGGATGGGTGGCAATGTATAAACAAGCATGAAACCGTCCAGATCCACGGTGCACCAAGTGTGAAGTCGATCGGATGAATGGTCACCGAGAAAATCGAAGGACAGACACAGACAGACAGACAGACTCCTTTCATTTTAGTAAGATTATTATTCATCAGAGGAATTTTGAAATGTATACAGTTAATATAGCAAAGACTAACGAGTGTGTGTTTAAAACGCATTTTTAGAAGCATTTTTGATGTCTGTCACTTGCGTCTCAACAGATACACCTCGATTTTATTAAATCTATCAGCCCATACCAATTCCTCCTGTTTTTTACACTTCGAATCTATTTTTGTCATGTTTAATGGAGCGTAATTTGTACAGACAGCTTTTTAAATCACACAAATAGCCCACTGTATGTGTTTTGAACTTATTAACCGTATCTACATTGACTGATCAAGGCTCCCAGACCATCTGTGTAATTGCCTGTTTTACTACGGGGAGATTCCCTTCACTTACTGTGGTGGGCATGGAAGTAAAATCAATCAATGCATACAAACACTGTTGATTTGTTCCCATGGAGCCGACATTAAAACTATTTTGGTTTTGTTCGAGCAGGGGAGAAGCCTCAGTCCCAGCCAAAGGCTCAGGGTGGGCTACTTGCAACAGCAAGGGACTGGCAATTCCTGGTCGACCTAGAGAGACAACTGAGGTTCCTGGACACCATTGCAGCTACCACACTCAGGCCAGACATGGTCCTGATGTCCATGGCGACCAGGCAACTGGTTTTGCTAATGCTAACTGTCCCTTGGGAAGATTGGATAGAGGAGGTGCAAGAAAGGAACAGAGCCAGGTATGCAGATCTGGTCGGCTCTGCATATCTGCATAGAGTGTCGTGGAAATGGGTGGAAGGCCCACTGTGAATCAGAATCAGAATACTTTATTCATCCATTCATCCATTATCCAAATCACTTATCCTCCTCTCAGGGTCATGGGGATGCTGGAGCCTATCCCAGCAGTCATTGGGCAGCAGGCCAATGATTTTATTCATCCCCAAGGGGAAATTGGGTCCTATTACATACACTCCACCGCTAGTAAAGAAAAGCTAAAAACCAGCAAGATACAAGATAACAAGAAAATCGAAACAAAAAGAAGTGGGGAAAAACAGAAACAAATAGAAATAAAGATAAAATAAGAAATAGAAATAAGAGCAAAATATGTAAACATATGTTTTACATATTTTGCTCTTAAACAAATATGTAAACATATGTGCATAACACCCTATCTATACTGCACTACCGCAGCAGAAAACAAATAGCACAAACAAAACCCAACAGGGTAAAACAAGTCGAAGGGCCAGTCCAATGACCATTAACTCTGAGTGTCAGACACTCTGAGGGAGGAGTTGTAAAGTTTGATGGCCACAGCCAGGAATGCTCCTGTGGCGCTCTGTAGTGCATTTCGGCAGAATGAGTCTATTACTAAAAGTACTCCTGTGCCTGACCAGCACGCCATGGAGTGAGTGGGAGACATTGTACATGAAGGCACATAACTTCAACAGCATCTTCCTCTTGGAAACCGCCGCCAGAGAATCCAGTTCCACCCCCACAACGTCACTGGCCTTGTGGATCAGTTTGCATCCGTTACCCTCAACCTGCTGCCCCAACACACAACAGCAAACAAGAGAGCACTGGCCAACACAGATTCATAGCACATCCTGAGCATTGTCTGGCAGATTTTGAAGGACCTCAGCCTCCTCAAAAAGTAGAGACAGCTCTGTCCCTTCTTGTAGAGGGCATCAGTATTCTTAGCCGGTTGACGTGGGATGCAGGGGCTTTGCAGGCCAGTCTCTACACTGGGTGCTGGAACTCTTGGGGATTTTTGGGCTGCAAAGAAGAAGCCATTAGGAACATCTTGGAAGCTGTGGAAAAGGCTTCCCATTGGCTCTGGGTGAAGAGTCGGGGCTTGATCACCTCCGGCTGGGTTGCTTGGGCAAGTGTAGAATGACTCAAGTCGGAGGTCTTGTTAATGAACATTTATTCTGAAAGCACAATGGAGCAAGCCAGCCTTCAACATGGCATACCAAAAAACTGAACATGTCTGACCCCTTGTGTCACGCACGTACAGTGACGTGGCCGCGCATGTTGTAGTATGTAATGGCATGTTACACATTACTCTACATCCCCCCTCTTTAACGCAACACCTCCCATAAACAAAACGTACATTAAAGATTTCCCCTGTACTAAATAAACATCTGTTAAACACATTAAACATATTCAACTTGTTAAACATCTTATTAAACATTGTCAAATTCTACCCGTATTAAGAAAGCATTTAATAGTCTTTTTTTTTTTTTTTTTTTTACTCAATTTTAACTCAATCAAAACCTTTGTAGAGGCCCCCGGTTGGATTAAGTGTTATTCTTAGGGTTGGGCTTGAAAACTCTGCCAGCAGTAGGGTGAGTGTCTAGTGGATGCCTGCATGGGGGCTCTCTGGAGCAACAGGGTGAGTGTCCAGTGTGTACGGAGGACTGACTCGTGGGAGAAACTGAGACAGCAGGGGTCTCGTTTATAACCATTGCGTAAGCACAAAACAGAGCCTGAAAGAGGCGAACCCCACTTCCCACATAAAAATGTGTGCTCTATAAAAACAAACTTGACAGGAAAATGTGCGCACCTATAAGTAACTGCAGATGGTGAGGTGGTGAATTGAAGCCAGGTTGTATAATGATGCCTCTCACAGATTTAAGTTTTTTTTTTTTGGTGCATGACATTTTCAGCTTTTGTGCGCACGTACACTTTTAGTAAGGCTCCTACGCACTGTTTTAAAAATTAGACCCCAGGTGTGGTCTGGGTGTCTTCATTTTCAGGTCCTGGATTTGGTGGTGGATCTTCCATCTCAGCCAGTGCCTGTGATGGTTGTGGCTCTGCCACAGGTAGTAGATGTCGGCGGTTCCTACGGCACTCCCGGCCTTCAGACTCAACCAGGTAGGATCTTGGTTCAGCAGCAGCCCTTTTGATGATGCCTATTTTGTCATGTCCTTTCTCTGTTTGCAGACGGACCACCTGGGAGTTGTGGAGTGGAGTGAGTGGTCGGCTGCCTCGGTTGTAGAATCCTCTCTGTATTTCTCTCTTCTTTGACAGATGGGTGTGGATTGTCCGGGTGTTCATTGACTTTGGTTTTAGCAGGTGTTTGCTGATAGGCATCCATGCACAGTCGCTTGAGGAGTGGGAAATACGGGTTCGCGTCCCGGCTGTGGCGACGGTTCCCGGGATGCCCCCCGAATTCACTACATTGGTGTCAGAAGTGGGATGGTGGGACCGTAAGGCCATCGGAAGCGCGTGCACCCAAAGGTGTGAGGGAACTGGTATGCTGAAGCGCTTCCCGAAGGAGGGGGGTAGTGTAACGTGCATGGATAAGTAGACACCTTGTTCCTTGACTAACGGGTTGGACCCTTTAGTCGACTGGTTAACGTTGTTGCTTGCGGAGTGGGAGATACGGGTTCGCGTCCCGGCTGTGACGACGGTTCCCGGGCTGCCCCCCGAATTCGCTTCAATATGCTTCGATGGTCTCGCCAGGTGTTTGATTTCTGGTGTTGAATGAACGGCTCTCCATTGTAATGTTCCGTTTGCGGATTGCAAATCTCTGAATTTTCGTTTCAAACATTCCGGATCCCCACGCCACTCTGCTGGACGGACAACGATGTTGTTTCTATCTACAACAGCTGGAGCACAAGTGAAGGTGCGTTCCCTCTCAATAGCCTCGCTTCCCGCTCTTGACTGAGGAGTATGTAGGCTTTGGTCCGTTCTGGTTTGTCACTGTGGGCAGTTCTCTGTCAGCCATCTTCTTCTTCCCCTTGTTTACAGGGCACTACAGTGCGATGAATGGGAGTCTATTCCGCTGGAATAAACTGCACGGCCTAATTATAAGGTAAACACTTTTGACGAAATTTGAGACCGACTGTTTCACTTCTGACACCATGTAGAATGACCCGAGTCGGAGGTCTTGTTAATGAACATTTATTCCGGCAGCACAATGGTGCAAGCCAGCCTTCAACAGGGCATACCCCCCCAAAAAAACAAAAAACAAAACTGAATGTCCGACCCCTTGCATCACCCATGTACAGTGACGTGGCCACGCATGTTGTAGTATGTAATGGCATATCACACGTTACAGCGTCTGATGTTAAGACTCAAAATGCATCCTATAATGCTTCATTTATTTATTTATTATTCTATTCGTTTAACATATGAATTTTTGCCCTTCGCCTGGTCCTCATGTGAGTCTGCATACAAGGCCACATGAGGGTGACAGTGTGCATCTTTTACCCCTTTACTGATCTGTCTGTTGTCTCTGACATGGTGATGTTTGCTGCTTGTCTGTGAGTTTGTGTATGTCTGTGTAGACTGTAAGAACTGAATTGCCGTTCTGGGATAAATAAAGTTGTCTGAATCTGAATCAAAACACCTGATGACCCCGGGTTCATTAGTGACGATGTGTCCAGGTTGCACCACATGGTGTATCAAAGAACTGGTTTGGTAAATTTCTGCAGTCACTCAGCCTGGTGAAGGCATAACCGGCGGCTATTCACTCAGCTTCCCAGGAGCTGCTGCTGATAGACAGCTGAGACGGGCAGAGAGGTCCAAATGCAGACAGCAGAGTTAGTATGGATTGGATGACAAAGTTTACGTGCCACTCACATCTGGTTTACATCTTGCTTCCAGTGGGGATTCCCGGTAAACGTCCCTACGTCCCTTTCAGGTTGTCCATGAGTGAGTGAGAGAATCACCACAATTTGCGACGCATAACCCAAGGCGGCAGTTGCGCGGCGCCATGGGAAGAACATTTATTTTAGATTATTTTTAAAATATAATCTTGAAAAATAATCCCTGTTTTTAAAAATTGTATTGGTAATCTGATTGTCTTTTTTTCTGTAACTGTATTGGAATACAGTCAAAAAAAATTGCGTATCCTGATTTTGTAACGCCTGTTACTATATTCCGTTACTCCCCAAGCTTGCTGACAGTTAAGTGAATAACATTGATTATCTCGTTACAATGGCACTTGACAAGGACCAAATTGTGATGGCTAGACGACTGAGTCAGAGCATCTCCGAAACGATAGGTCTTTTGGGGTGTTCCCGGTATGTAGTGGAAAAGTGGTCCAAGGAAGGAAAACTGTTGAACTGGCGACAGGGTCATGGCAACCGAGGCTCATTGATGCATGTGAGAAGCAAAGTATAGCCCGTCTGGTCTGATACCACATAAAAGCTACTGTAGATCAATTGCTAAAAAGGTTAATGCTGGCTATGATAGACATGTGTCAGAACACGCGATTCATTGCAGCTTGCTGCATATGGGCCGGTCAGAGTGCCCATGCTGACCCCTGTCCTCTGCCGAAAACATCCACAATGGGCATATGAGCATCACAACTGGACCTTGGAGCAGTGGAGGAAAGTGGCCTCGTCAGATGAATCACGTTTTCTTTTAAATTGTGTGGACAGCTGGGTGTGTGTGTTTCATTTACCTGAGCAAGAGATGGCACCAGGATGCACTATTGGAAGAGGGCAAGCCAGCAGAGGCAGTGTAATGCTCTGGGCAATGTTATGCTGGGAAACCCTGGGTGCTGGTGTTCATGTGGATGTTATTTTGACATGTACCACCTAGCTAAACATCACTGGAAACTAAGTACACCCCTTCATTCTCTGATGGCAGTGGCTTCATTCAGCAGGATTTTGTACCCTGCCATACTGCAAAAAAATTCCAGGAATGGTTTCAGGAAAATGACAACAAGTTCAAGGTGTTGCCTTGGCCTCCAAATTCCCCAGGTCGCAATCCGATCGAGCATCTGTGGGATTCATTTATTCATTCATTCATCTTCAGCCGCTTCTCGCGGGTAAGGTCGTAGTGGCAGCAAGCTAAGTAGGGCACTCCAGACGTCCCTCTCCCCAGCAATGCCCCCCAGCTCCTCCTGGGGAATCCTAAGGCGTTCCCTGGCCAGATTGGACATGTAGTCCTTCCAGTGAGTTCTGAGTCTACCCCGGGGTCTTCCCCCAGTTGGCCGTGCCCGGTAAACCTACAAAGGAAGGCGCCCAGAAGGCATCCTAATCAGATGCTCGAACCACCTCAACTGGCTCCCTTTGAGCAGCGGCTCTACTCCGAGCTCTCTCCGAAAGCCCGAGCTCCTCACCCTATCTCTAAGGCTGAGCCCAAACACCCTACAGAGGAAACGAATTTCAGCCACTTGTGTCCACGATCTCACCCTTTCGGTCACTACCCAAAACTCATGACCATAGGTGAGGGTTGGAACGAAGATTGACTGTTAAATTGAGAGCTTTGTCTTCCGGCTCAGCTCCCTCTTCACCACAACGGAACGGTACAACGTCCGCATTACTGGTGAAGCTGCACCAATCCGCCTGTCAATCTCCCGCTCCAACCTACCCTCACTCGTGAACAAGACCCAGAGACTTGAGCTCCTTCACTTGAGGCAACAGCTCATCTCCGACCCGGAGGGAGCAATCCACCATTTTCTGGTAGAGAACCATGGCCTCAGACTTGGAGGTGCTGACTCTCATCCCAGCCATTTCACACTTAGCTGCAAACCGCACCAGTGCGTGCCGGAGGTCGCGTTCTGGTGAAGCCAACAAAACCCCATCATCTGCGAAGAGCAGAGATGCAATTCTGAGGTTCCCAAAACGGACAAACTCCTCAGCCTTGGCTGCGCCTTGAGATCCCGTCCATCAATATTACAAACAAAATCGAGACAAGGGACAACCTTGGCGGAGTCCGACACCCACCAAAAACGTGTTTGACTTTGTGCCGAGAATGCGGACACAACTCTCACTTTGGTTATACAAGGACTGGATGGCTTGTAGCAATTGCCCCGGTACCCCATACTCCTGCAATACCCCCCACAGAGTGCCCTGGGGTACACGGTTGTAAGCCTTCTCCAAGTCCACAAAACACATGGAGACTGACTGGTCAAACTCCCATGCCCCCCTCAGCACTTCCGCAAGGGTAAAGAGTTGGTCTGTTGTTCCACGGCCAGGACGGAATCCACATTGTTCCTCCTAGATCCGAGGTTCAACAATTGGTCGGAGCCTCCTTTCCAACACCCTAGAGCAGACTTTCCCAGGGAGGCGTCTGTGGGATGTGCTGGGGGGAAGGGAAAAAAAAAAAACAAGTCCAAAACCATGGAGGCCCCACCTCACAAGTTACAGAACTCAAAGGATCTACTGCTAACTTCTTGGTGCTAGATACCTTCAGAGGTCTTGTGGAGTCCATGCCTTGATGTGTCAGAGATGTTTTGGCGGCATGAGGAGGAAATGCACAATATTAGGCAGGTAGTTTTAATGTTTTTGCTGATCAGTGTATTTAGCCATGAGTGTATTCTACAGAGTTAGTTGTTACGTTCTGTCTGTTTACATGATGTGATTCAGTGCTTGTAATAGTCTGCAAGAGCTGTTTTACTGCATTCTGCTAGCTACTGTTTCTAATTTTGGCACTCAATTTCTGTTGTTTATACCATTGTAAACTGAATGCCCATTGTTTAGTGACTGTTACAGTTACTGTCATTCATATAATGTACAGTTTGAATGTTTATTTAGTGTTTGCTAATCGCTAATTGCTAGCCTATTACACTGTCATTATTAACCTTTGGTTCTGCCTTCTTCTAACTGCTATCTGTGTATTAGCCTTTAGCTCTCCATAATAGCTGTTAACTGTGTATTAGCCTTTCACTCTGCATGTTAGCTGCTATCTGTGTAGATGCCTATGTCTAGTGAATGTTTGCCATTGGTGTCTATGCCAGCATTTCCATTACTAACCAGCCTGTATCGTTGTATCTATTGTTACAGAACCAACACACCATTCCGGAATTCGTATTGTTCCTCCTGGATCCGAGGTTCGGCAATCGGGAGAACTCCAACACGGCGGCGCTCAACCAGGGACTTGTGAGTGCCCCCCCACCCGCCCGGCACCTGTCACCTTGGCCAACTCTGGAAAAGTAGTGCCCAGCCCCTCTCCAGGAATTTGGTAACAGAGTCCATGCTGTGTGTGGAGGTGAGCCCAACTACACTGCTCAAAAAAATAAAGGGAACACCTAAAAACACAATATAGACCTCGATGAATGAAATATTTCAGCTGAAAATCTTTATTTATTAGACAGAGGAAAGTGTTTAGAGCAAAATAACCTAAGAATGATCAATGGAAATCAAAATCATTAGCCCATTAAGGTCTGGATTCAGAATCATACTCAAAATCAAAGTGGAAAATGAGAACATAGGCTGATCCAACTTCTGTGGAAATTTTTCAAGACGATTCAAAATGAGGCTCAGTAGTGTGTGTGGCCTCCACGTGCCTGTATGCACTCCCTACAACGTCTGGGCATGCTCCTGATGAGACGACGGATGGTCTCCTGAGGGATCTCCTCCCAGACCTGGATCAGGGCATCGGTCAACTCCTGGACAGTCTGTGGTGCGACATCGCGTTGGCGGATGGTACGAGACATGATGTCCCAGAGGTGCTCGATTGGATTCAGGTCTGGGGAACGTGCAGGCCAGTCCATAGCATCAATGCCCTCGACATACAGGAACTGCTGACACACTCTGGCCACATGAGGATGAGCATTGTCATGCATGAGCAGGAACCCAGGGCCCACTGCACCAGCATATGGTCTGACAATGGGTCTGAGGATCTCATCCCGGTACCTAATGGCAGTCATGGTGCCTCTGACTAGCACGTAGAGGTCTGTGCAGCCCTCCAAGGATATGCCTCCCCAGACCATCACTGACCCACCGCCAAACCGGTCATGCTGGAGGATGTTGCAGGCAGCAGAACGTTCTCCACAGCGTCTCCAGACTCTCTCACGTCTGTCACATGTGTTCAGTGTGAACCTGCTCTCATCTGTGAAGAGCACAGGGCGCCAATGGCGAATCTGCCAACCAAGATGTTCTCTGGCAAAGGTCAATCGGGCTGCACGGTGTTGGGCTGTGAGCACAGGCCCCAATTGTGGATGTCGGGCCCTCATACCATCCTCATGCATTCTGTTTCTCACTGTTTGAGCAGAAACCTGCACATTAGTGGCCTGTTGAAGGTCGTTTTGTAGGGCTCCGGCAGTGCTCCTCCTGTTCCTCCTTGCACAAAGGACCAGATAGCGGTCCTGCTGCGGGGTTGTTGTCCTCCTGCGGCCCCCTCCACGTCTCCTGGTGTACTGGCCTGTCTCCTGGTACCTCCTCCATGCTCTGGACACTGTGCTGGGAGACACATCAAATCTTCTTGCCACAGCACGCATTGATGTGCCATCCTGGATGAGCTGCACTACCTGAGCAACTTCTGTAGGTTGCAGATACCGCCTCATGCCACCTCTAGTGGTGAGGGCAATAGCAAAATGAAAAACTAACCAAAGATCGGCCAGAAAAGATGAGGGCAGGCAAATGGTCTGTGGCCACCACCTGCAAATCCATTCCTTTTATAGGGGTTGTCTTGCAAATTGTCTAATTTCCACCTGGTGGAAATTAGACAATTTACCAACAGGTGAAATTGATTCACAAATCAGTGTTGCTTCCTAACTGGACAGGTTGATATCTCAAAAGTTTGATTGACTTGGAGCTACATTGTATTGCTTATGTGTTCCCTTTATTTTTTTGAGCAGTATATATCTAGTTGGTACCGCTCCACCTCTCGCACCAGGTCAGGCTCCTTCCCTGTTAGAGAGGTGACATTCCACACCCCGTGGACCAGGCTGGGATGCCAGAAGTTGGCACGCCCTGGTCCCCACCTTTGCCTGCCGCCCGGCCTGCATTGCACCCTACCCCAATGCTCATCCCCACACGTGGTGGGTCCACAGAGCAGTGGCTTCATGTTGATTTTTTTGGGGCTGGACCCGACCAAGCCCCATGGGCCAAGGCCCGGCCACCAGACGCTCACTGGCGAGCTCCCTTCCCAGGTCTGGCTCCAGGAGGGAGTCCCGGTTTCCCTTTTCCAGGTGAGGTGCTGTAGCTCTGCTGGTGCACCTTCATTGGGTTTCCTGGCAAAGATTTTATGCTGAATGCCCTTCCTGACGCAACCCTCCCCATTCATCCGGGCTTCGGACTGGCACTAAGAATGCACTGGCTTGTGCATCCTCAGTGGCTGGTTTGCATCCCCAGTGGCTGGGTTATAAATGGATTTGAACTGTAATTTTCTCATACCCATAGCCATTTGAAAATGTAACAGGGTTTGGTTGCTTACCAAAGTTTCTGTTTGGTTGGACATTTGTAGACAGCTCACTTTCTCAGTAGCCACTAGTTAGCTGACAGAGTCACTGTAGCAAGTCGATTCCTCTCTGTCACTCATTCCTCTCACATAATTAATTTCTCAGACAGTTAACATTTTTCAGCCTTTTTGAGCTCATCATCAGTGACAGACGTAATACTTGGCAGGAAACGCTAACAACTTCTTTCTTTTTTTTCACTCGTCATGAATTCATTTCCTCTGTAGCAGCAAAACATGTTACAGCAGCCTTCAGAAACCCCTGCAGGTTAAATTGTACTAATGAAACACTTCAATGCTGACTGACTCTGAAAGACTCACTATAAATGGACTAAATACACTCGCTAGCCTAGCAAAGTTAAGGCTACAAACAACCCATTATGCAACACTCTATAAAATACCATAGTTTGGTACTCTTGCCATTCAAAGAGAATATCTGTTGTAATGAATCAACATGTAATTGTCTAGTCGTGAAATACAAGATAACCCCCACTATTATATACCCAAGTTTCAGAAAAAAATATTGTCTTATATTAGGGCCAGTACGGTATCCTTTCTCTCCAGAGCGGTAGAGAATTCTGAGCAGTTACTGCTACTAGTTTCTGGAGGGAGTCAATTTCTCTCTCACTCGCATTCCTCTCACATAATTATTTTTTATTGTTTTCCTCAGACAGTTAATATTTTTCAGACGGTCTTTTTGAGATCATCTGTGACAGATGTAACTCTTGGCGGGAGATGCTAAGAACTCATTTTTACTCGTCATAAATTCATTTCCTCTGTGGCAGCAAAACATGTTACAGCAGCCTTCAGAAACTCCTGCAGGTTAAACTGGACTAATGAAACACTTTCAGTGCTGACTGAACCTAAAAGACTCACTATAAATGGACTAAAAACATTTGCTAACCTAGCAATATTAAGGCTAGAAACAACCCATTATGCAACGCTCTGTAAAATACCATAGTTTGGTACTCACTCCATTCAAAAAGAATATCTGTTGTAATGAATCAACATGAAATTATCTAGTCCTGAAATATAAGACAGTTTGGTGCACTACCGAAAATCTGGTTCTCAATGTGCAGAAGACAAAGGAGCTGATTGTAGACTTCAGGAGGTCTAGAAGCTGCAGCCACTCCCCTATACACATCAATAGGGTGGAAGTGGAGCATGTCTCCAGCTTTAAATTCCTTGGAGTCCACATCAACGAGGAACTCAACAAACACATCAAACACCCAGGCCCTTGTGGAAAAGGCCCAACAACGCCTGAATTTCCTGAGGAGACTGAGGAGCGCCCGTCTATCCCTCCAAATTCTCACCAACTTGTACTACAGCACCATAGAGAGCATCCTGACCAGCTGCATCTCAGTGTGGTATGGCAACTGCACCTCAGTAGACCAGAAAGCTCTGCAACGGGTCGTCAAGGCAGCCCAGCATGTCACCGGTACCCAGCTCCCAGCCACAAGAGACAGTTATCACAAACACTGCCTTCGAAGCGGTCTCAGCATCAGCAGAGATCCCACCCACCCCAACCATAGACTGTTCTCCCCCTGCACTCTGGGAGGCGCTACAGAAGCCTCAAAGCCTGCACTACCAGGCTTAAAAACAGCTTCTTCCCCGAAGTTGTTGCTCACCTGAACCTTGCTACCCACTGAATATCTGTGGATATTTTTAAATATTTTTGTACTCGTGCTCCTTTTTAACTTATTTTTAGCTTTTGGTTTTCATCTGTGTATATCTTATACTGTGTTTGTTGTGTTTGTCTATGTCTGTCTTGCACTGTTTGGCGAAGCCACAGCCCTTATTTCATTTTTAACATGTGCCTGCACATTGTTTTTAATCACAATAAACTGAATTGAGGGCGTCGGGGTAGCATAGCGGTCTATTCCGTTGCCTACCAAGACGGGGATTAGTGGTTCAGATCCCCGTGTTACCTCCGGCTTGGTCGGAATGTTTCTACAGACACAATTGGCCATTTTTTGCGGGTGGGAAGCGGGATGTGGGTATGCGTCCTTGTCGCTGCACTACCGCCTCCTCCGGTCAGTCGGGGCGACTGTTCGGGGGGGGGGGACTGGGGGCGAATAGCGCGATCCTCCCAAGTGCTACGTTCCCCTGGTGAAAATTCTCGCTGTCAGGTGAAAAGAAGTGACTGGCGATTCCACATGTATCGGAGGAGGCATGTGGTAGTCGGCAGCCCTCCCCGGATCGGCAGCAGGGGTGGAGCAGAGACCGGGACGGCTCAGAAGAGTGGGGTAATTGGCCAAGTACAATTGGGGAGAAAAGGGGAAACCCCCCCCCAATTTTTTATAAATAAATAAATTGAATTGAACTGAAGACAACCCCTACTTTTTTAAGCCCAAATCTAAAAAAAAAAAGAGAATTGTCTTATATTAGGGCCAATACGGTATCCTTCTCTCCAGCATGGTAGAGAACTCAGCTAGAGGACTGCGTTGGGATTGGGATCCCGTGGGACCCAACACAAATCTTGCGGGAGCAGGCGGTTTTAACTTCGCTACGGGCGGGAGTGGCTATCAAAAAAATAAACTGCGGGTCCCGCGATTTAGCTAGCGCTAACAAGAAAGACGGAGTCAATAAATGAATTTGAAAAGAAACTAAAAGTTGGTCATTATAATGCAAAAACAAAGCAAGAAAGTCTGATATTTGGAAAAATTTCTCAGTTGTGACAGACAAACATAAAGAACTGGACTTTGTTCGCTGCGACAAATGTGCAAAAGCATTGATGAACAACGGACACAAGTCCGGCACCTCTGGGTTGAAGTGAAATACCTGCTCCGTTCTCCCCAGTGCGTTTAAAAGACAAGGAAACGTAAAACGACCTCAGCAAAACAAACAACATGAGTTCTTAAAATAATAAGTCAAATAAATACAGTTTAATTCTGCCCTAGAATAGAGGTACTTACTGCACTGGAACATGTGTAAATTATTGCACTTTATCAATGTAATTATGCACTAGAACATAATTTCGCTCCGTTATTACTGACAGGTATGCATCCCTTTTTAACAGTACACAGTAAAAGAATGTGTGTTCCCTGCCGGACGGGACAACACACAAAATTAACGGGATTCTGCTGTGCCGGCCTGAATGGTCAGAATGTTAGCGGGAGCGGGCGGGAGTGGAAAAGCACATTGCGGGTGCGGGCGGTAGTGGTCAGAAATCCAGCGGGAGCAGAATTAAGAAAACAGTCCTGCGCAGGGTTCTACTCTCAGCATAGTCTCCCCCCCCCCCCCATTCATTTGATTAAAGAGCTGCGCAAAAATGCATCGACGCATGCACTTGAATAATACGTGGCCTTCTGGAATCAAACTGACGGAAATCTGCTGTAGCAACGGAGAGCTTTAATCCCTGTCGGCTGGTGCCTGCTAGGGCTTTCCTCACAATGCGATTTGAGCGGCGTTTACCGCTGGGTTCAACTCGGAGGACAACGCAAAATAGGAGGAGTTTTAAAAACTTCTAGCAGGAAAAGTTCGTCGTTTTGTTGTTGCCAGCAGATGCATCTATCCCTGATATGCCCACTTGGGGGGCAAACGTGTTTCCAAGATAGGGCCTTCCTCCCAAGGTCTCGATACCAGCGTAAAGTTGTGTTGTACAGTTCAGGGAATGCTGACACCTATTTTCTAACATTGTCTTTACTGATTTTTCTTTATACAAACTTAAGCATTATCATGCAATATACGACACTTTAAAGTTTTAACACTAACACACACCCCCGCACACACACACACACACACACACACACACACACACACACACACACACACACACACACACCTGCTCTCTTACCATCTGCGTTGCGTTTAGAGCCAGTCAGTAAACAGCATATGAAAATATCTATCATACAATTCAATGGCACCTCTAACAAAGTAAGGATACACATAAACAAAAAGTTACGTCATTGCAACAAACTTTCAAAACATGCCTCCATCCCCTTCTGGGCTACTTTGATTCTCAAGTAATCCTGTCCTAAGTTTTGCTCCTATAGAAGCTCTCCTATAGCTCCACATTTTCTAAAATCATTAAATGGCTTCCAGATTCCCCTCATAACTACCCAATTTGTTTTTCAAGGTATACGTTATTCTCTCCGTTGTGCCATATTTTTGATCCGAGCACCAACTGTAGGGGCCACCCTTTTCTTCCAGTTAAAAGCTATCATTCGTTTTGCCTCCAGTATAGCAAAATAAAAAGAAAAGGTATTCTTTGGTTTTTCAAATTGTATCTGTTGGATCCACGCGACGATGAGAGCAGGATAAGCGGTTTGGATAATGGATGGATGGATGGATGGATGGATGGATGGGTTGTACAAGTGTACTATACTGTTACTAGTGTAGCAATATCCTCTTGGAGTCTAGTGGAAGATTCACGGACAAAATGAGCACGATTTTATTATCACCTCCCTCCACAATTTCTTAATTTTGTCACATTCCCAAATACAATGAAGGTTCCTTGAGCCTCATGACATTCAAAACAAGTGTCAGGTATATCACTATTATATTTATTTAATTTGACAGGAGTTACATAAGTCCGCAACAACCATCTGTATTGAATTAGTTTTTGCTTTTAGTATTTGAGACTCCTCTCAGGCTATGCTCCAATTATTATTGAAAAATGTCCTCTTTTAAATCTGCCCTCCATGCATCAAGTTTGGATACTGAGGTCTCATTAGAGCCTGATGCAGGCCAGTTGTACATTAATGAAACCAAACCATTACTATTGTAATTCTTAGCAATAATTTCTTCAAAGGATGAAAGTGCAGTAATTACCAATGACTGGTTTTACAGATAAAATCAGATTCAGAAATCAGAATCAGAAATACTTTATTCATCCCCGAGGGTAAACTGGGTCCTATTACAGACACTCGTGCTCTAGTAAAGAAAAACTAACAAAATACAAGATAAGAAGATAGAAATAAATAGAAATACAAAAAATAGAAATCCATCCATTATCTGACCTTCTTATCCTGCTCTCATGGTCGGGGGGAAGCTGGAGCCTATCCCAGCAGCAGCCAGGCGGGGAGACACCCTGGACAGGCTGCCAAGCCATCACAGGGCCGACACACATATACATACACCTAGGGACAATTATAGTACGGCCGATTCATCGGACTTACATGTCTTTGGACTGTGGGAGGAAACCGGAGCCCTCAGAGGAAACCCACACAGACACGGGGAGAACATGCAAACTCCACACAGAGGACGACCCAGGATGACCCACCAAGGTTGGACTACCCTGGGGGCTCGAACCCAGGACCTTCCTGCTGTGAAGCAACCGCGTTAACCACTGCACCACCGTACCACCCTGTAAATAGAAATAGAAGATAAAATAAGAAATAGAAATAAGAATAAAATATGTAAACATATGTGCACCATAAAACTCATCAATTGCAGGTATTTACAGAAATGCTTCCCTGGGAAGTTTATTGGAGAGATATTTTCCTCAATTTTGCCTTCCGCGCCTGGTTGGCTGCCTCGTTTCTATTGGCCGCGCGAGTATTCGTCACAGCGCAGCCCAAAGTTAGGCGCCGCTGCTTTGCTTGATGCAGCGAAGAGCCGTCGTGGCGTGACGCAAGCTCTTGAAAATAATAACAACAACAATAATGACAACAATAATAATAATAATGTGGAACGTTAATGGTGTACTTATTAATTTTAAATCAATTTACTTTGATTTATTTTATTAAACTTCAATTTATTTTATTAAACACCATGTTTTTTAACAGCTTACAGTGCAACCAAAATAAAATGAATTTGGATAATTAATGTTTTGCCATTTTCATAAAGTAAATTGATATAAAATTGATAAGCACAAATTAACATTAACAGAATAGGGTCAATTGAGTGAAACATAATTTGTCCACACAGAGGCTGTGACAAGCCTCAAACCAGTAACCATAGTCATGAAAGGCAGTTGCCTTATCATTACGCCACAGAGCCAGGTTATGTCCACACGACCACGTGTTTATTTAACATCTGACGGCGTGTATTTAACGCCTGAAGGCACTTATCTAATGCCTGACGGCACTAAAACCAGGCACATTTTGACCCATTTAGGTTCCTTAAAACAGTGGTTCTCAACCTTTTTGTGGTCCTGGACCCCCTGCGTATTTTTGATCTACCCTGAGGACCCCTCCACCTGATCTTGGGGGAGGGGGGTTGCAATTTGATAGAAACAGTAGAAACTGCATTTTAAATTGCATTATAGCATTTATTCACTCTTTGGGGCAAAAATAAGAGCTTTCAGTTGTAACTTAGATATAGTTAACAAAACAGAATTCTTATGCAGTAACTTTCAGATATATGTAACAAAACAGAATATGTATTCAGTAACTTTCAGATATATGTAACAACAGAATTTTTATGCAGTAACTTTTAACAATGCAAACGGGAGCGAGATCTCTTATTAAAATACAATAAATTACACTTGTGAAACAGATGTAATTAGATAAAAAGTCCTGTTACCCTTTATAGTTTAGGTAGATAAAGGTCTCAGTCACATTTGAGTAAAATAATCCTATTTCTATAAATGTCATAGGATCTTTTTTTAAAGATATTTTATTTTCACGGACCCCTTGCAATTACACCACGGACCACTAGGGGTCCGCGGACCCCCGGTTGAGAAACACTGCCTTAAAACAATGGGTTTCGGAGCGCAGCGGTGCCATTGTTGCGTTTTGTCTGAAAGCCCCCTGCGAGAGACAAGAGGAGTCTCAATGAGTTGTGGCATCTGTAATACATTTTCCTGTTGTTCTGCTTCTTTTGCTGTGTGCATCCACTCCAGCATTCCCCTGTGAAACTGGGTCACTGCTGTTAATGTGAGCATCACATTTACGGACAGAGATGGCTGCCGGGAGCGAAATGGCAGTTAAGTTATGAATCAGAGGTCCATGTGAAATGGACTTGCTTGTGGTTGTTAGAAATCCCCGTAGTTTCCACAATGTCTCAGAATCATAAACAACTTCCAAACGCATGTCTGACTTCCTTTTCTTTGCTGGGCCGATCAAGACTAAGTCAAATCCTTGTATATGGCTAGACCGTGCAATGTTCGAAATTGTGGTCAATTTGTTACAGATGGTTTGTTATGGTCAGTGGTAGTATCTATAATGTGAATTCTTGGATATTAAACTGTTCGTCTGCAATTTTTTGTAGTGGTCCAAGTAATATTTGTTATTAAAGTGTACTGAAGTTGCATATCACATGACATGGGTAAGCTACGTTCGAGTAAAATAAAAAAAAGGGTTATAACTGCAATTGGAAGAAAAATACTTTTCACTGGGATGTTTGATTTGAAAGAGAACTTAATGTAATTGTAAGTAAGTAAAATTTTATTTATATAACACTTTTCAAAATACAGTTACAAAGTGCTTTACACTCAATACAGGAAATATGAGTATATACATAAAATAAATTGAATGAATATAAAACTTGGCAAAGGGAACAACAGGCCAAGCTAAAAACGAACCAAAATAGAAGGCAGGGATGGGGATCTATAGGCTTGCCTGAAAAGGTGGGTTTTTAGAAGATTTAAAGCAGTCCAAATGGGGCGTCCGGGTGGCATGGCGGTCTATTCCGTTGCCTACCAATACGGGGATCACCGGATCGAATCCCCGTGTTATCTCTGGCTTGGTCGGGCGTCCCTACAGACACAATTGGCCGTGTCTGCGGGTGGGAAGCCGGATGTGGGTATGTGCCCTGGTCACTGCACTAGCGCCTCCTCTGGTCGGTCGGGGGGGTCGGTCGGGGGGGTCGGGGCGCCTGTGCGTGCGTGCGTGCGGGCGGGCGGGAGGGGGAACTGGGGCAAATAGCGTGATCCTCCCACGCGCTACGTCCCCCCTGACGAAACTCCTCACTATCAGGTAAAAAGAAGCAGCTAGCGACTCCACGTGTATTGGAGGAGGCATGTGGTAGTCTGCAGCCATCCCGGGATTGGCAGAGGGGGTGGAGCAGCGACTGGGAGAGTGGGGTAATTGGCCGGATACAATTTGGTGAGAAAAAAAGGGTGGGGAGGAGGGGAAATCCCCCCCAAAAAAAAGAACAGACCAAAGATTGAGCAAATCTAATGGATTTGGGAAAATTATCCCAGAGGCTTAGGGCTAAAACTGCAAAGGCACTTTTTTTTTTTATTACTTTATTGATCCCGTGGGGAAATTCTTCCTCTGCATTTAACCCATCCTAGCTGTGTAGCTAGGAGCAGTGGGTAGCTGCCGTGCAGCGCCCGGGGACCAACTCCAGTTCGTGTTGCCATGCCTCGGTCAGCGGCAGAGACAGGAGTATTAACTCACCCCGCTCTTGACTAGAAATGAGTAACTATTAACTGCATGTCTTTTTGATGGTGGGGGAAACCGAAGCACCCGGAGAAAACCCACGCAGACACAGGGAGAACATGCAAACTCGACACAGAAAGGACCTGGGACCCGTTAGCCAAGGGCTAGCGAATCGTGCACGTTACACTACCCCCCCTCTTTCGGGAAGCGCGTCCCTGCGCTTCAGCATACATGCTCCCTTACGCCTCTGGGCACACGCGCTTCCAATGGCCTCAAGGTCTCGCCATCCCACTTCTGACACCAATGTAGCAAATTCAGGGGGTCAGCCGGGAACCACCACAGCCGGGACGCGAACCCGTGTCTCCCGCACCACGGGTGACTACGTTAACCAGTCGACTAAAGGGTCCAACCCATTAGCCAAGGGCCACCGAGTCTATTTATCCGTGCCCGTTACACTACCCCCCCCCTCCTTCGGGAAGCACGTCCTCGCGCTTTAGCATACTACATACTCCCTCACGCCTCTGGGCGCACGCGCTTCTGATGGCCTAACAGTCTCACCATCCCACTTCTGAAACCAATGTAATGAATTCGGGGGGCAGCCCAGGAACCGCCGCAGCCAGGACGCAAACACTTTCAAAAATGATGTGTTAAATAACAACACACTTTTAGTGTTATCACTATATTAACACATTTTGTGTCATTTTGTGTTGATGATGTGTTAAATCCCTGAAGGAAAAGAATGAACATTGTCTAACACAATGTGTCAAATTATTGTCCAATTACATCACTGCTGGATGAGCCGTTACGCGCCCTCAAAAGGGGATTAATTTGTTCATGCCTCCCAGTCCCGAAGAATGAAGTTGATGTGTGCCACGTAGCATGGAGTAAAGTAATGTCTTTGGACTTTTTGTCTTACTTCTTGGTCAATATTTTAAAGTTTAAATGTTCAAGAATGTTTTGAGAAGGTTTAGGCTATTTGCTACGATGTGCCAGAGATGGTTAAACTAAAGCCAGCAGAAGTCCACCAACGATTTTTAATGTTAGTCAAGTTAGCTTACATTAACCTTATCTAGAATGTTCTAACCTCATGGTTGTAGTTAGGTAGCAGTGATGTTAGATAGTAAGCTCCATAGTTTAAGATGCAGTTTTGCCAGATAGCTGATAGTTTTAACATTACCTAGCAGGTTGCGTTATCTGATGGCTTCATTTTGGGCATGTTTGGCCAAAATCAGCTAACGTTAATGTTAACGGTAGCTCCCTATAACTAGCCTACCTAAGGTGACTGTTGGCCAGCGCTAATGTGAATCTAGCTAGCTGAAGGTTACGTTGGTGTCACATTGGCATTAGCCAGGGGATTTGGTATGTTACTTCTGTCATGGCCCATGCTTTATGCACCAAACTAAACTCTTCATTTAATTGAACGAAAATCTCTCAAAAACACCCATTCGATTAAAAGGTAGAAGGTGGCTAGCTACTGTTATATTTGTAGTTAAAATTACTCAGAGTTTAGGGTTTTGTTCACTTCATTTTGTGTGGAGAATTTGATCATTTTGTCCGTGGGAGCTAACTTCATAAGAAGCGCAAGTTCCCGAAATCGGATCTGTGGCCATCACTGTGCTGTGCGGAATCCAAACGAAATATCGACATGCATTAAGGCGAAGGCAAAGATCAACAAAGACACTGAACAAATTTAACATTAGTGTAACGTGCACAGATAAGTAGACACGTTGGCCCTTGGCTAATGGGTCGGACCCTTTAGTCGATTGGTTAACGTTGTTGCCCGTGGTGCGGTAGCCATGGGCTGCGACGGTCCAGCCAGGCTGCCCCCCGAATTCGCTCCTGTCTGTGCCCCTGACCAAGGCATGGTAAGACGAACTGGAGTTGGTCCCTGGGCTCTGCACGGTGCGGCGGCTGCCCACTGCTCCTAGCTACACAGCTAGGATGGGTTAAATGCAGAGCATAATTTTCCTACGGGGATCATTAAAGTCGTCGTCGTTGGCATCTCGTGTCCGAGGATCCATTCCAAGAGATAGAAAAAACTCTTGGAGCCATTCGCTTAAGCCTCGATTAAAGTGGTGACGGGCGTAGCCAGGACTTTTTTACTGGGGGGGGGGCAGCCATTTAATTAGGGTGGCACTTGTCAAATTGTCAAAACTACTATTTTAAAACTACTTTCGAAGATTATGATAGCCCTTTTAACAATGCCATGGACTGTGTATAGCCAAAGGGTATGGAATGGTATCATTCATCTAATCTACATGTCCCATGCACGGGTGTTAATGCAATGGGTATGGTTTAAGTGCTGTAAAGTGTAAAGACCGAAGATAGAAATGTAATTTAGTATTTCGATTGCAATTTCAATTGCATGAAGGGAAAATGTACACAATGAAGCCAACATTTCCATATCCTGAACACACACAACTAAATAAACTACATAACTTGGACTTGCCATGCTGCACTTAAATACTCTTGCTTTTACACTTGGATTTACACAAATATGAGCCCATTAGGCTCATAACTTTAGTGTCGAAGGACAAGACTTAGTAATAATAGGCTAATAATAATAATGCATGTATTTCAGCTTCCATTTGACTGTTTCTGTGCAGGCGTTTTTTTGTGTTTTTTTTAACCCACTCGGGACAGGGGAAGGGGGGCGGGGGCCAGCGGGGGGGCCGTGGTCTGACCAATGGGGGCCGTGGCCCCCCCTGGCCACGCCCCTGAGTGGTGATCAGGTCGCGACGCTGGTCCACACTGCTTGGCCTGTGAGGATCTAGTTCCATGGCAACACAAGAGTGAAGACGATGGGATCGGCCACAGGTTGCACCCAAGTGATGGTCGGATTGAGAGTCAAGACTGCCCACTTGTTAGGCACTTACGAGCCAGGGATGTGTGGGATTTTTATAACTACCAGTCCGCGGTCCCGTTAGGCTTTAGCCAGCTGAGTGCTGCCCAGGTTACGCCAACTCCACAAGTGAAGTCCGGTCAATACCGCGAGGAGGGGCCTATCCGGGGTTTGTCACGCATGTAGGAATCGGTAGCCTGAACCTTTTAGCCTACATCACATGACGCTTCAGCAACCCATCATTAAAGTATGTCAAAATCAAATACCAACGTTGTTCACTGTCGCTGCACGCATGCGCAAAGTTGATTTAGCCCGGGCAGTGACAGTGCCCATTCGGGTATGAGAATTGAAAGTAAACGAGATGTCGATTGTATTTCACAAATCAGCAAATAATTCACCGCTGATTTCAGCACAGGAGAACTGGAAGAACACTGAACAAAAAAAAAGAAATAAAATTGTCTGGAATAGGTTCCAGCATCCCCGTGACCCTGAGAGCAGGATAAGCAGTTAAGATAATGGATGCAGGACATTGTCGCCATGTTTGTTTTGTTTAACTGACATCATGAGGGGATTAGACGCGGAAATGCCATAGACCCCAGTGTTAAAACTCTGCTATAAAAATACAAGTTCAAGAGTAGGATTAATCCCAGTCACAGATGGAAATCCCCTCAGTAGCTACAATAAAACATTTCCTATGGCTGAGCTATGTTTTGTTTCCATTTTTTTATTGCTTTAGAATGAATGAAAGTCATTCGCCTAAATTCATGTAGCATGAAAACCGCGATGATTAAACACATCTCAAGTCTTTTAATAAGTGCCGCTTCTCTCGGTAGGTGAAAAAAAAAAGGGTGGTTTGTCGCCAAGTCCGAGCACCGGAGAAGGTGAGATACGCCTGGCGGACTGAATGAGTGCACTCTTGTAGTTGTTTTTGTTTCTGTGCCATGTAAGCATGTGCAATTTTGTTGCTGAGTGACATAAAGGAAGATCTGATGGCGATGCTGCAATAGCTTCTATAGTGCGCAGTGGTATGCGTTGTGGTTGTTGAAGATCAGCTTTCTTGTTGGTGTTGATCCAGATCGTGTATTTTATATGTGGCTGTATCGGCACCCATATGAGAAATGTGTGTGTGTGTGTGTGGGGGCGTAGTTCTTTACTGAAGGCCCTGACTGAAACCTCACGGTACTGGGCAAAGATAAGAGAATGTTATTGAATCTCAGCCAGCACGCTGGAGACAAATTAGCTTTTTTTTTTTTTCTCCAGCAGAATAGAGGCCACTGAATGGGGTACTAGCAATCAATTGCTCTCAGACAGAGAGGCAGTCCTAGTGCTACACTGTCTAATTTTGACGAAAAATATACCACTGGTCATTGTTTCCCCCATGCTCTTGTAACAGCACATATTTCATAAAGCCCCTCTTTTCATCCACAGTCTGTGAATGGTCTGCCTGGGTCGGGCGCACAACCTGATATTGCCATGTTGTTCCCACGACATCATAATTAATGCAGCTCTAGGACCATCATTTCAACGGACCAATCATGTTGTTGTGACGTTGTGCCTGTGTGACACGGGGAAAAAGACTGGTAAAATACCAAAGCTAACCTAACTTCAACCTCAAGCTACCCCTAACCTTAACCTAACATTTACCTTACTCTAACATTAACTGATAGCCAACCTTAACCTAACTGATCGCTAATGTGGAAATAATTTGTTTAAGCAGCAACAATCAATAGGCTTATTTTTATACAATGTATGGTTATTTCTTATTAACCAAGAATCAAATGCTGGATTATAAATTACTATTATAATTAATCAAGACATCATTAGATTCTGGAAACGCAAAACAATGTCTTAATAAGAAAATAATGGTGTATAGTGGGACATGATCTAGAGTCAAAGGAGTGGTCTAACGTTAAGCTCCACAGTAGATGGGATCGAGCTACAATATAAAAGAAAGTGCTTTGGACAGGTTGCTTCAGTTACTCCATGGACCAACTCGGTATATTGTTGTATCTATTTTTGTTATACTAACAATAAACCTATTTACATCAGACTCGTAAGTATTGGACATTGATTAATTGACTATGAAAAACAGTGTGTCAAGAATAAAATTTTCCTACATTTAAATGGCGAGCCAGCCAGGAGGGGTTCGGGGATGCTGGGCATCTGGACAGTGTGAGCTGTAGCTCCAATCAACAGGGCCTAGCAAAAAGAGATAAAACAGAACCTATTAACAAATCTGCATTACTGGTTGTTTCTGAGAAGCAGTGTGTGGCTGCCCGGATTAAAGCATTACTTGGCCTCTACTCTAAAAGAACCTAAAATTGCTAAAAATTGCTAAAATTGCGAGAGTCTGATGTAATAATGTGTGCACGAAAGAGAGAGTCAAGGCTAGAGCAAGCTCAGGTAAAGGGGGGTGAAGAGATAGATGAATGAGCAAGCGCTGAAGGTGATGATAATGGATGGTTGATTCTCTGTGCTGTGTTTGTTGGAGAATTAATACATTTGGCCTTGAACTATTACTGGCGGTAAAATTAGTATGGGTAGATTGGCTGTGTTATTGTGCATTGTCCCGTGTTTTCTTGCGAGTGTGGAAAACGGTAGATATCTGCTTTTAGCCAGTGCATCCCCATGTAAACACCATTCTCTCTGTGTTGGGGGAGCCCTGACCGGGATTCGAGCAGGCTCACTTTCAGAGTTGGGGAGTGTGGTTCCCTGACCGGAATTCGAGCGAAAAGCTCTCCTTGAGTCGGAAGGCCTAACTCCCTGACCGGGATTGAACGGGCAGGTGGCATAAAGAATATAACGCCTGGGGATACCACTTGTTCTGTGTCAGAAAGGGGCCTGAACGGGCAGGTAGTTATTAATAAGCAGAAAGAAGTTGGATTTGGTGTGTGTGTATGGGAGACAGGCCAAATTCTTGTGTGGGCAACTAAAAAGTGACTGGGCAAGAACCAAGTGTACAGTAATGATACATTTGGTCTTGGAGCTGTGTAGTCAGAGTCAGGGAAAAAATGGAGGGAAAATAGGGCTGTGTTGTCCTGAGTCTGCATGGAAAAGTGATTGTTTTGTGTTCTGTTTGTTGATAAATGTTTATATGTAAAGCTCCCTGGGGTCCATCATATTGATAAGGATTTTAGCAAGCGTCTTCAGTGACCTCATTTGATAGAGTAGTTCCCCGAAAACCTTTTTTTTTTTAGTTATTGGTTTCTTCTCTTTATGATAATGCTTATTTAGTTAATCTGTAACTAATCTACATATGTGTTATGAATATATCTCTCAGTTATTGTTTCATCATTTTAATCATCGTTTAATGTTACTGGGGACTATGTTGTTTTTAGATGAATTGAGCATTCACACTTTTTTTCCAATGTCAACTGTTTTTTTTTTTTTTTTTTTGCAATGTGTCTGCTCAGATTAGTGTAGACAATTTCTTGAGTCTTTTACTCATTTCTAGTCAAGAGCGGGGTGAGATGTTTGACTCGAGAGGACATGGGATAATTGTGACTTCCGATGAGTTTATATGGAGTGTGTTGAGGTAAACCTGATACATTTCAGTTGGCTCCCAACTGACAGGCAGACCCCACCGTTATTCTGTATGAGGTAAGATGTTCCCCAGGATGTATAACTGTTTTCATGTTTTCATTCGATATTTTATCTAGATGATTTGTCATTGATTATTGACTGTGAGAGCAATTCATAATTTAAAGATGAAAAGTAAGCAATCACAATGTATGACCTTTATTTTACATTGCCTGGATAGATGCTTAAAGTCCATGTGTAACAGAACAAAGGTAGTCTTATAAGGTGTCTTCTCCAGGTGCACAAACAAAGGCCTACTGTTGACTGATAGTGATAGCAGAGCAATGATGGCGGGCAATGTATTGGAGACTCACTGAGTGTAGCAGGTCTGTACACACTAATTGGAGAAATGGCCTTGGTGGTATGTGAGCTGGAAGACATGCGATAAGGGGGAAGTGATGTCACCAATGTTCTCAACACAAGCACAAGATAAAGCCAGTGTGTATGAAAAAAAAGTGTTTGGCTAAATGGGGGGGGGGGTCAAAACGCAGCAGAAGGCCCAGCAGGACTGTGGAGAGGCCCAGCAGGACATTTTGTGGCACCCACTTGATTAATCCATACTTTGTTCTCAGGTGCACATGGTCAGGACCATTGCGCGGGGGGGAAGGGGGGGGGGTCATAAGAAGGATTCATAGGGCCTGGTGGCAGAGGTGTAAAAACCAGGTCCAGAAAGTAAAAGTCCAAACCATGTATTTGCTCCACTCATGCATTACACCAGCAGATTCTAGACAACACCACTCCTCAACTAGGTAGGGAAAAGTAGTTAATGAAATCAGCTGGTTTAGTAACATGGTTGGAGCAAATACATGGTTTGGACATTTACTTTCTGGACCTGGTTTTTACACCTCTGCCTGGTGGTCACCTTATTTAGCAGGGATGGTGGACCACGCACTACACATTTGTGAGATATGTGTGGCATAACAACAGAAAGGCCTTTTCAGCGCTAACTGAGCACATTCCGCATTCCGCCATCTGATGGACAATACAGACATCTCATGATAGACTACATGGACATGATCACACAAGTGCAAAATAAAAGACACAGGCTAGTGGTTGTGGACAGATTCAGTTGATGGGTGGAAGCCATATCCATTGCCAAACCAGATGCAACATCAGTGGCAAAGAAGTGTTTCCCAAGTTTGACATACCAGACAAGATCAGTTCAGACATCCATCCATTCATTATCCGAACCGCTAATCCTGCTCTCAGGGTCATGGGGATGCTGGAGCTTATCCCAGCAGTCATTGGGCGGCAGGCGGGGAGACACCCTGGACAGGCCGCCAAGCCATCACAGGGCATATTGGCTAACAATCATTTCAGACAATGGGGCACATTTTGTCGCAAAAACAATGTCACTGGTCACCAAAGCATTGGGAATTAGACAACAGTATGGACATGTCTACCATCCACAGTCACAGGGGATGGTGGAAAGGGCTAATGGCAGCCTAAAAGTGTCACGCTTCAGAACTAGGTGATCTGGGAGCGGATGAATGGGGCCAGAGGTCTAAGGAAGATGGCTCAAGGGCTGGACCGATGCACACAACTGATCTGGGGAGCGACCAGGATGCAGGACTGAAGGGCAGCACGGACCCGGCGGATGGGCAGGCGGATAACCTGGAGGCCGGTGACGTGGATGGGCCAGCCACTCGGGAGATGGCAATGTAGACAGGACAGAGGCAGGACCGCTCAGAGTACAGGCATCGGAGGCGGCGGGGCCACAGGAGATTGGGTGTTAGCAGAGCCGGCCGATGGCTTGGGAACAGACTGGGCATCGGCAGGGACAAGCCAACCACTCTGGAACCGGAAGGATCTCCGTAACGTGGTGCTGGGCAGCTGAGATGCCATAGTGCATCTCAGCTGGGCACTCTGGGACGCTGGGCAGCTGAGACTCTGGGACGCTGGGCAGCCAAGACCCTGGGGCAACATGGGAGGCCGAGATGCTGGGCCTGGGAGGATTGGGAATCAGGTCATGAAAGTACCGCCAGCTGAAAAATGCTGTTTCCTGGGCAAACTCAGGGTCCCTCCTCCAGATGGCCGTGAGGAGTTTAAAGAAGCCTGGCTCCTCCTTCAGGATGGTGTGCCTTGTCACAGCGAAATCCTCCCAAGTAAACGGCAAGCTGAGCAGATCTGTTGGGTCCATATTTGGTCGGATCATACTGTCACACCCACAGCAGGAGTTGAGGACCCAAATGCAGACAGCGGAGACAGATTCGGCTAGAACAATGTTTTATTAGCACAAACGAACTTACATAAACAGGAACAGAAGCTACAGGCATACAGCATCCGACTACCAAGAGTCAATCTGACAATCCGACAAAGAGTCGGGGCAACCCGGGGGAATATAACTGCTGGGAGACCAATCAGGTAAATGAGGCGCTGGTAAGCAGGGTAGGGCAGGAACAGAAATGCCAAGCGGGGAAAGGGGAACAGGTGAGTAACAGAGGGGCAATCAGGTAAATGAGATAATAATGGGCCAAAACAGGGGTAATCAGGGGCAGCAACAGAAATGGCAAGCCAAATAAGGGAATGGGGATCACGAGAACAACGCAGGTGCAGGAATAGACATGGCAAGCCGATCATGTAATGGGGACAGGTGAGCCTTGATGACCCAGACCACACAACTAAAGGAAAAATAGATGGCCTCACGTAGATGGCCTCTTTGACTCCCTGTTCAAAGCGGCGTTCCTCCCTATAAAGGATGTGCACATCCCCATCTTTGAAAGAATGGCGACTGGTCTGTAGATGGGTGTAGACTGCAGAGTCCTTGCCTGACGAGGTAGCTCTTCTGTGTTGTGCGATCCTCTTCGCCAGAGTCTTGTTTGGTTTCCCCATTGTACTACAACTCATGGCAATCCTCCTGGCACTTAACAGCGTACACTATGGCTCTGTTTGTGTCGGGTGACCGATCCTTGAGGTGGACTAATTTCTAGTGTAGTGTTTGGGGTTTGAAAGCAACCAAGATGCATTGTTTGAAAAATACGCATTTCAACTGTTCCAACACTCCTGCCAAATACGGAATCACCACTAGTTTACCCTTAGGCAGCTGTTGTCCTTCTCCTCTCTTTGATCTGCTGGTGCACTGTTTGAGCGTCTTCCTAGCTTTGACAAATGTCTAGTTAGGATAACCACACTTACCCAGGGCCTGTTTAATGTGGGATTTCTCCCCTTTCCTGGCCGCTGTGTCAGTGGGAACATTGTCAGCTCGGTGGGTCAGTGTCCTGATGACTCCTAGTTTGTGCTCCAGTGGATGATGAGAGTCAAACCTTAAGTACCGATCAGTACGTGTTGGTTTACGGTAGACATCAACAATCAAATGGACCAGTAGTGCAGAATGATCCCCCAGATGTCCCGCATCAAAAATCATCTCTTCTGTTTTCTAAGTTTTTACAATGAGATGATGATCATCACACCATTGTATGAACATTTTAACAACTAAATTAAAGCCAGAGATGCCAGTGTCTGTATCCATAAGTCCCAAAATGGCAATGTCATCAGAAAACTTGACAACAAAGGTGCTGGGATGCCTTCTTGTACTTTTTTTTTTTTGATGCATGCTCAATAATCCAGGTAAGACAATCAAAGAAGGTTGAATCAGTTCATCTGGATACAATGTTTATTGACAGACATGTTTCATCACATGGAGAACACTGTATTTGTTCCAACACGTTTGACATGTAACAGCTACCGTACTAAGGTAACCGCCTACTACTGCTACAAGAAGCACATCAGCAGTCGGTCTGCTGGTTACATACAAAGAGTTCTGTTGTTTTAATCAATAAAGTTGTTAAATGTTCTCCAGTGTCTGACCACTCGCAATTCAACGTGTTGTCAGAAGACGTGGAGGTAGTCTCATCGAACTATGTGGCAAGGAAAACAAAAGTTTGAAAGGTAACACATTCCGATCAGCGTAGAACGTTCCTCAAATTGAAGGCTAATGGCTAATGCTGGCTAGCATGGAAGCTATCGTATAGACGCTGAGAAGAAAGAAATAATTACTGAAACTCAAAGAAACAATCATGGCAGAGGGATTCCGTAAACCAGACCCATTGGTGTTTGACAACAATATTGCTGAGAACTGTAAACTTTTTGAACAGGAATATGACATATTTATTGAAGGTGCGCACTCAGATAAATTGGCTTGCACTCGAGCTTTCATCCTATTGAACCTGGCCGGCTCAGAAGCCATCGAGCGGGAGCATGCGTTTATGTTTGCTCCAACTGTGACTGAGGGTGTGGGAGACGATTGCCGCATAATTGTCCCCACGGGGTCCGCGGTGGTGTAGCGGGCTAAGCATCGGCTTTGTGTCGATGCAGTTGCCCACTGGGGACCAGGGGTTCGCTCCCCAGTCTCAGATCCGACTATAGCCAGAGTCGATGAAGCAGCAATAATTGGCAATGCTGTCTCCGGGAAGGGGGCGGAGTCGGCTTGTGTTCGTCACATGAATGCGTCTCTGTGTGTGTCGGAAAAAGCACTGGTTCGGCCTGGATTTGCCTCGTCATGAAAGTGGCGAGGCATCTCCTTCGACACTGGTGGCCGGCAAGATGCAGTTGGCAAATGCATGCAGTACATGGGTGGGTGTCTGAACTAAAATAGGGATTGATTGGCCACTAAATTGGGAGAAAATCAGAATTATATATATATATATACACTACCGTTCAAAAGTTTGGGATCACCCAAACAATTTCGTGTTTTCCATGAAAAGTCATACTTATTCACCACCATATGTTGTGAAATGAATAGAAAATAGAGTCAAGACATTGACAAGGTTAGAAATAATGATTTGTATTTGAAATAAGATTTTTTTTACATCAAACTTTGCTTTCGTCAAAGAATCCTCCATTTGCAGCAATTACAGCATTGCAGACCTTTGGCATTCTAGCTGTTAATTTGTTGAGGTAATCTGGAGAAATTGCACCCCACGCTTCCAGAAGCAGCTCCCACAAGTTGGATTGGTTGGATGGGCACTTCTTTGAGCAGATTGAGTTTCTGGAGCATCACATTTGTGGGGTCAATTAAACGCTCAAAATGGCCAGAAAAAGAGAACTTTCCTCTGAAACTCGACAGTCTATTCTTGTTCTTAGAAATGAAGGCTATTCCATGCGAGAAATTGCTAAGAAATTGAAGATTTCCTACACCGGTGTGTACTACTCCCTTCAGAGGACAGCACAAACAGGCTCTAACAGGTACTATTTAATGAAGATGCCAGTTGGGGACCTGTGAGGCGTCTGTTTCTCAAACTAGAGACTCTAATGTACTTATCTTCTTGCTCAGTTGTGCAACGCGGCCTCCCACTTCTTTTTCTACTCTGGTTAGAGCCTGTTTGTGCTGTCCTCTGAAGGGAGTAGTACACACCGGTGTAGGAAATCTTCAATTTCTTAGCAATTTCTCGCATGGAATAGCCTTCATTTCTAAGAACAAGAATAGACTGTCGAGTTTCAGATGAAAGTTCTCTTTTTCTGGCCATTTTGAGCGTTTAATTGACCCCACAAATGTGATGCTCCAGAAACTCAATCTGCTCAAAGAAGTGCCCATCCAACAAATCCAACTTGTGGGAGCTGCTTCTGGAAGCGTGGGGTGCAATTTCTCCAGATTACCTCAACAAATTAACAGCTAGAATGCCAAAGGTCTGCAATGCTGTAATTGCTGCAAATGGAGGATTCTTTGACGAAAGCAAAGTTTGATGTAAAAAAAATCTTATTTCAAATACAAATCATTATTTCTAACCTTGTCAATGTCTTGACTCTATTTTCTATTCATTTCACAACATATGGTGGTGAATAAGTGTGACTTTTCATGGAAAACACAAAATTGTTTGGGTGATCCCAAACTTTTGAACGGTAGTGTATATATATATATATATATATAAATATTGTCCCCGCTGAATCAAGACAGGACCCGGAGTGCCTAAAAAGGAAATTCCGTGAGCTATGTAATCCTCAAATAAATGTCACAATGGAAAGGTATAAGTTCAATATGAAAAATCAGAGATCAGGACCATTGAACCTCATGTCAATGACTTAAAAAAAAAAGCAAAAGGCTGCAGAGTCTTGCATGATGAATTAATAAAAGAAAGACTTGTGTGTGGCCTAATAAATGATAACATAGGAAAACTTCTGCGTGATAGTGAACTGACTTTAGCCAAAGCAGTTGAAATATGTCCGATACATGAAATGACAGAGCAACACACAAAGACACTGGCTACACCGAGGCAAAACTCAGCAAACGTAGACAGCTTGCAAAAGGAAAGTCATGTGGTGTCCAGTGGAAAAATACACAGAACGTGTAACTCAGCCCATATTTGGCTGTAGAAGCTGTGGAGGCAGCCACGAGGCCAAACGGGACATATGCCCAGCATTTGGCAAGCAGTGTCAAATGGAATCATTACAAGCAATGCTGCAAATCTATACAAAGCTATCACAGACAAAGTTACCACAGACAGACCTAAAAAGACTGTAAATCAAGTTGACACAACAGAACTCTCAGCTGACAGTGATGACTCATTTTATGTTGATGGGATCACAGTAGTGACAGAAACAATCAACACTGTCAGCCCACCGGTAACACGAAGGAGTGAAATATCCTACACAGTTAAAGTCGATGGAAAACCCGTCGAACTCAAAGCGGATACCGGGGTGAAATGCAATGTCATATCTGTCAAGACATTCAACCGAGTGAAACACAAGGAGAAAGTGGATCTGTTATGGCCCCAACACCGTGTGTTCTCTGTATGCGATTACCCTCTTGTAGACAGACCTAGGGTTTGTATTTATGGGAGGGGGTGTTACGGCCCCAGTTCCATGTGTTGTGTACAATTACCCTCTCGTATACAAACCTAGGGTTTGTTTTTATGGGAGGGGGTGTTACGGCCCTAGTACCGCGTATCTAATTTTCCCTCTTCAGGTAATGCCCCACCTCCTTTGGAACTGCTGATTGAGCCCAGGTGACCCAAATTACTCATCAGCTGGGTATATAACTCAGAGAGAGACGCCCAACAGTGCCAGTGGGCCATTGTTGGCAGCCAGAGTGAGAGAAACGGCCAGTGTTGTCAACCAGAGAGCAAGCTCTTGTGTCAAGACTCTATACTCCTTGAGAAGAAGAGTGAAACCTGTTAGTGTTCTTGTTTCTTTGTTCCCTCTCTTCCAGGTCCTTCAGCCTCTGCCTCAGCTCCTCTGTCTCTGACTTGCTCCTCTCAGCCGCCATGAGCTGGACTTTGTCCCTCTGCTCCTTGGGTGCTGAGCAGTACATGTCAAGCAGCAGCTTCAACTCCCGCTGGGACTTCTGGGCTTTTTTGAGTTCTGCACGGATGATCTTCAGCTGCTCCATCTCTTTCCTCTTTTGATTGGCCAGTTCCAAACAAAGCTTCTCCGCCTCCACCTGCATTGCATGGCACTGGTGTGTGAGGTCAGCAACAGCAGACTCGAGGTGTGCAATTCTCACCTCCTGCTTCTGGTGCTGGTTTAGGTCCTCCCTATTCCCTCTCAACTGGGACATGGCCGCCCGCCGACTGCAGTTCTGCCACTTACATTTTAAGGCCTCACAATGGGCAACCAAATGTCCAGGCCTATGGCAGAAAAACGTTTCTCCACTTTAGGTTTTCAAGGAGTACCAACACGTGAAGCTTGAGTAACTTGCAGGTTAGCATTTCGTGAGTTGCCGCCACAGGGAGAGGAAATATTATGCGGCACAAAGATATTTTTGTGTGGGAGCACGAATTCGTCCGCCAACACCACAGCCTGATGCAGAGTGGACACTTGATGCTCGTACTGCACCTCTAGCTGTCACACTTTAATAGCCGTCTCTGCCTCCAATTTCTTCAACTCCAACTCCCTGCGAAGCTGGAATTCTCTATCCCTTTCCCTTCTTTTCCAACTGAAGGCAAGCAAGATGGACTTTTAACTGCGCAGCCAGCTTAGAACCAGGAGTAGACAAATGTGACTCAAAAGTAGCCATAGCTAATAACAAATACCACACACGGGCTGAATGTTAATTAGTCTCCGCTACAGCCACTTGACCTCACACTTTCAAAAGTCACATCCACAAATCATGGCAAGCTGGTAATGAAACAATTTGTCTAACAAACAAACTCCCCCGGTTCGTACCTGGTTGAAACGTCACCTATCTGTCTTCTCGGAGCGTGCCGGGCTCGGGGCGGCTTTAAAGGCTGAACTTCGGCAGCCTGAAAAGCCTACCCCCGCCAGGGAACGTTGTCCCCACCCAGGATTACTCCTAAAACAAGAAATGCAAAATAACAAAAGTGTCACGTATCTGGAAAGAGCCCAAAAGCAGACGGGACAACCAGGTAAGGGAAGAAATCAAGTCTTTATTGAAGTGGCCGATCCCAGGGGTAGAGCAGGAGTTGGCTCAGTGGCAGGTAGACTGGCAGGCAGAAGTCCATGAATGGCTACGTTCCAGCGAAGACTGGTCCACAGTGAGGCTTTTTAAGGGTGAGGGCGATTGCTTTGATGGCCAGCTGGTGTGCCGGGGTGAAGGGGGGGGGGGTCAGCAGGTGTCAAGGGCGATTGCTTTGATGGCCAGCTGGTGTGTCTGGGTGAAGGGGGGGTCAGCAGGTGTCAAGGGCGATTGCTTTAATGGCCAGCTGGTGTGCCGGGGTGAAGGGGGGGGTCAGCAGGTGTCAAGGGCGATTGCTTTGATAGCCAGCTGGTGTGCCGGGGTGAAGGGGGGTCAGCAGGTGTCAGCTGGTGTGCCGGGGTGAAGGAGGGGTCAGCAGGTGTCACGGGAGAGGGACTGTGACAGTACCCCCCCCTCCGAGGGGCGCCACAGGGTGACCTACCAGGCCCATCAGGGTGCGTCCTGTGGAAGTCCCGGATGAGGTTCACATCCAGGGCAAGGCGACGAGGGACCCAACACCTTTCCTCTGGGCCATATCCCTCCCAGTCAACGAGATACTGCAGGCCGCGACTGCGGCGACGAGAGTCCAGGAGACGACGAACAGTGTAAGCCGGATGATCGTTGATCATACGATGAGGTGGGGGCAGGGGGGCCGGAGGAACTAGAGGGCTGGTAGAGACAGGTTTGAGGCTGGACACATGGAAGGAAGGGTGAACCCGGAGAGTGCGAGCAGCTTCAGACGGACCACAGAGGGGTTAATGACTTTGACAATGGAAAAGGGACCAATATACCTGGGGGACAGTTTTTTAGCGTCCGATTTCAAGGGTAGGTCCTTGGTAGAGAGCCATACCTGGTAACCGGGGGAGTAGTCTGGAGCAGGGGTGCGATGACGATCCGCCAAGCGCTGGTAACGGCCGGAGGCCCTGAGCAGTGCAGCAAGGGCTCGCCACCAGGTCCGACAGCACCGACGGACATGGGGCTGGACAGACGGAACCGGAATGTCTACCTCTTGAGAAGGAAAAAGGGGAGGCTGATAGCCGTAAAGGCATTGAAAAGGGGACAACCCAGTAGCAGACGATGGCAAAGTGTTATGGGCATATTCTACCCAGGGAAGTTGTGAGGACCAAGAGGATGGGTTGGCAGACACCAGACAACGGAGAACAGTCTCCAATGCCTGGTTGGCCCTCTCGGCCTGGCCGTTGGTCTGAGGATGGAACCCCGATGACAGGCTGACGGTGGCACCGATGGCAGAGCAGAAAGCCTCCCAGACAGCAGAAGTGAACTGGGGGCCACGGTCAGACACTATATCACGGGGAAGACCGTGGACCCGGAAAACCTCCCTGACCAGCAAATCCGCAGTCTCTCGGGCCGAAGGCAGTTTAGACAAGGGCAAAAAGTGAACAAATTTACTGAAGCGATCAACAACAGTCAGTACAACGGTGTTACCGTCAGAGGCGGGCAGACCAGAGACGAAATCCAAGGACAGATGCGACCAGGGACGGTGTGGAACAGGCAGGGGGCGCAGCAGACCGGCACTGGCCCGAGTGGAGGGCTTATTCTGGGCACAAACAGAACAGGCAGAAACAAAAGACCCAGTATCCTCCATCATGGAAGGCCACCAGAACCGCCTACGGAGGAAGGCTAGGGTACGGGTTACTCCAGGATGGCAGGTAAGTTTGGAAGAGTGAGCCCACTGCAACACACTAGATTTAACAGCATCTGGAACAAACAAGCGCCCAGGGGGACCGTTACCTGGGTCAGGCTGAGTCTGTTGTGCTGCCATGACCTCCCTTTCAATGTTCCAGGTGACAGCCGCAACAACACAGGTAGAGGGAACGATGGTGTCAGGTTGGAGCTTGGGCTCAGACTCCTTCCCATGCACACGAGATAGAGCATCGGGCTTGGCATTCCTGGAGCCAGGGCTTGACACCTGACAGGGGACAGACTGAGGCAGAGCAGACTGGAGGCATATGGCATGACAGACGGGACTCCAACTTGAAATTCTGGCCGATGACCAATCAATATGGGGACTATGCTTAACCAGCCAGGGATGACCAAGTATAATGGGAACAAATGGAGAATTGATAACAAAAAAACTTAACTCCTCTTGATGGTTTCCCGACAACAGGAGGCGCACAGGCTCGGTCTTAGAGGTTATCCGGGCCAGGAGACGTCCATCCAGGGCATTAGCTTCAAGAGGCTGGTCCAGACTCACAGTGGCAAGACCTAGCTGCTTCACAACACTTGCATCCAAAAAGCTTTCATCAGCTCCAGAGTCAATTAAAGCCAAAAGTTTAGTGGACTGACCTTTAAAACTGATGGTAGCTTGCAACTGGGTACGTGGACGAGGAGACAGAGGGCAGACAGTTGAGCTCACGAGGATCCTCCCCCTCCCTCGTGAGCCTGCTAGTTTTGACGGACGGTGAGGGCAGGAGGCGAGAAAGTGACCAGGCTGACCACAATACAAGCAGCTGTTCTCGGTGATGCGGCATTGACGCTCCTCCCGGTTGAGCCGGAAGCGGCCGAGTTGCATCGGCTCCGAAGCTGGGGAAGAGTCACGCCTCGGGCTTTCTCGGAGGACATCAGCCTCAGTCGAGCGAGCTCAGCCCCCAGAGTTTGGAGGTGTGGCCCGCGGAAGGTTGTTGTGACCCGGAAAGCGGCGCGTCCTCTCTCTCCTCCACTCCCGGAGACGGTTGTCCACACGAATGGCCAGGGTAACCAATTCCTCCAACCCTCCAGGCTCGGGATAGGAAACCAATACGTCCTTTATGGATTCGCTTAGATCATTGGAAAACCCGGCCTGGAGGGACTCGTTGTTCCATCCGCTCTCCGCTGATAGCGTACGGAACTCAACTGAGTAGTCAGCGAAGCTGCGGGAACCCTGGCGGAGAGAGATCAGTCTTTTTGAAGCATCCTTTCCCCGCACGGGATGATCAAAAACCTGGCGAAAAGCAGTGGTGAACTCAGCGTAGGATGAGGAAGTGGAGGCCCACATCTCCCGCACCGCTGTAGCCCAATCCAGAGTGCTTCCCCAGAGAAGACCCATGATGTAAGCGACTTTGGCTCCATCCGTGGAATATGACTGGGGCTGCTGGTTAAACACAATCTCACACTGCATCAAAAAAGGGCGACAAAGTCCAAAATTGCCATCATACTTATCGGGCGGGGCAACCCATGGTTCTTTAGCCGAAGTTGATGGCGCTGAGGGTGGCGGAGCTGGAGGGGCGGGTCCCGGGCTAGCGGAGGCACTAAGTTGGGTCTGGATTCCGGAGATCTTTGAGCTGAGCTCACGGAGGGTGTCAGCCATCTCTTGTTGCACCTGGCTGTGCTGGCCGAGGACCGATTCCTGGTTGGCTACAGCCTGGCAGACCGTGGCCAGGTCTGTGGTGGAATGGTCTGCTGGGTCCATAGTGGCTGGAACGTACTGTCACGTATCTGGAAAGAACCCAAAAGCAGACGGGACAACCAGGTAAGGGAAGAAATCAAGTCTTTATTGAAGTGGCCGATCCCAGGGGTAGAGCAGGAGTTGGCTCAGCGGCAGGTAGACTGGCAGGCAGAAGTCCATGAAAGGCAACGTTCCAGCGAAGACTGGTCCACAGTGGAGGCTTTTTTAAGGGTGGGGGCGATTGCTTTGATGGCCAGCTGGTGTTCCGGGGTGAAGAGGGGGGTCAGCAGGTGTCAAGGGTGATTGCTTTGATGGTCAGCTGGTGTGCCGGGGTGAAGGGGGGGTCAGCAGGTGTCAAGGGCAATTGCTTTGATGGCCAGCTGGTGTGCCGGGGTGAAGGGGGGGTCAGCAGGGTTCAAGGGCGATTGCTTTGACGGCCAGCTGGTGTGCCGGGGTGAAGGAGGGGTCAGCAGGTGTCACGGGAGAGGGGCTGTGACAAAAAGAGTGTCCGATGGAAAGACTGATCACAGCCCAGTGGGATACTCCCCTATTCTAATCAGGGAAGCTGTCTGAATCACCAAACGAATTACAATATTCACTAGAGATGCACCGATTTCAATTTTCTTGACCCATTCCGATTTCCGATTTGTTAGTAGTCTGACCTGCCGATTCCGATTTTAATCTTGCATGTGCTGCAAACTGCGAGCTTTGTGTCTTCTTCATCGACGGTGAAAAATTTCCACACTACCGACATTTTGGCTTGCGTGTGTGAGGTTGCAGCCCTGATCTGTCTCGCTGCCTCAGTGTGCGTGCAACGTCACGTATGCGCCATCGTGCTCTAATTGATCGGCACAGAATCGGATATATGCGTCTGACCGGCCGAGCACGAGTCAAGGCCGATCAGCTTAAAATCGGCCGATTCCGGTCGCGTGCCGATCGATCGGTGCATCTCTAATATTCACCGCGCCCGCCACCGGAGACAAGCTGCACACAGCAACAATTAACACACACCAGGTATCCATCTCCGAACTGTCTCATTCCAAAAAAAATTATCCCGGACGAGCCCCCATTTGTTACGTTCCCCGTTAAAGGTCCAGGGGATGAGGGGAAGTAACAAAGAAAATAAGTGTCCCGGGGGAATAAGAAAGGTGGGAGGCGGAACCAAGTGCAAAAATAAACAGATTTATTAACAAAAATTAACCTTCAGTCAAAATATAGAATAAACAGGCAACTAAAGATGCTGGCTCTTAACTAACCAGGCTTTAACAAAACAAACTCAGAACAAAAAGAAACAAACAAAGAAACAAGAACACTAACAGGTTTCACCCTCCTTCTCGAGGAGTATAGTCTTGACACAAGAGCCTGCTCTCTGGTTGACAACAATGGCCCACTGGCCGTTTCTCTCACTCTGGCTGCTGACAATGGCCAACTGGCACTGTTGGGCGTCTCTCTCCGAGTTATATACCCAGCTGATGAGCAATTGGGGTCACCTGGGCTCAATCAGCAGTTCCACAGGGGGTGGGGCATTACCTGGAGAGGGAAAATTAGACACGCGGCACTAGGGCCGTAACAGGATCATGCCAAGACAAAAAAGATGATTGCTTATGGAGGCAATGAAGTCTGCACAATCGGGTCATTAACCCTATCATGCTTCTTAGCAGACAGGCCCTACACCCTACAGTTCCATGTAGTGAAGCAAAACGTACAGCCATTACTTGGCTTACAAGACAGCCTTCGTATGGGACTAATCACACTCAGTGAAGAGATACATCAGTTTAGTGTGACAGAAGAGGCAAGCTTCTCACACAAAGTCTTCACAGACTATGCCAATCTCTTCAAAGACGAAATTTGTAAGCTTCCTTCTACCTACTCCATGAAGATTGACCCCAAAGCACAACCTGTCGTCAGACCTGCACACCGCATTCCAGTTGCAATTCGAGATAAGGTCAAAGCCGAATTAGACAGAATGACAAGTCTAGGCGTCATCGGCCCAGTTTCAGAACCTACTGAATTGGTATCATCAATTGTTGCTACCCACAAGAGAAATTCAGATGACATATGCCTCTGCATTGACCCGATGACCTCAACAAAGCCCTCAAATGCCCACATCACCCAATGCGCACTGTGGAGGAAGTAGCAGCGCAGATGCCAAACTCCACTGTGTTCTCAATGTTAGATGCTAAGAGTTCTTTTTGGCAAATACCGCTGGATCACAGGTCTTCAATGCTAACTACATTCAGCTTGCCCTTTTGAAAATTCAGATTCCTCAGGATGCCCTTTGGAATAAGCAGCGACCGTGAAGTATTTCAGCACACAATGGAGCAAATCTTTGCTGGATATCCTTGTGCAGTGATAGTTGATGACATTATTGCCAGAGGAAGCAGTGAGAAAGAACATAATGAAAACCTCAAGAAAGTCCTCGGTCGAGCATGTGAAGTTAACTTGAGGCTAAACCCAAAGAAGTGCATATTCAGACTGAAGGAAGTCAGTTATATGGGTCACATGTTCACAAGCCAAGGGCTAAAGCCGGACCCATCCAAGACAAAAGCCCGTCACACTTACATGTGATGCGTCACAGTACAGCCTAGGTGCGGCATGTTTACAGGAAGCCCTTCCAATTGCATATCCATCTCGTACCTCAACACAAACGGAAATGTGATACATGCAGATAGAGAAGGAGCTTCTTGCTGTGGTGTTCGCATGCTCCAAATTCAATGACTACATACGGAAAGCGAGTCCAAATCGAAACAGATCATCAACCACTAGTCACTAGCTTAACCAAGACCATACACACAGCTCCAGCCAGACTGCAACATATGATGCTCAGACTACAAAAGTATGACTTTGAACTGATCTACAAAAGAGGGAAACACATGTGCCTTGCTGACACGTTGTCACAAGCCCCCAGACAGGCCACCAAGCAGCACAACAACGAAAAGACTGATTTTGAGGTCATGGCAGTAAGACACATCTCTTCTTCACATTTAGAAGAGCTGAAGGAACACACAGAAAGGGACCCAACCCTTCAGAAAATTTGCAACATCATCAACCATGGATGGCCTACAAAGGAGTTCAAACTGCCAGCAGATGTTCATCAGTACTTTACATTCAGGGACAGGCTCACGTTCAAAGATAGGATTGTTATGAAAGGCCCAAAGGCAGTAATCCCCAAATCGCTACAAAGGGACTACATCACAATCCTACATAGAGGCCACCCCAGGACAGAGTCAACGAAATGCCGAACCAGAGACATTGTGTTTTGGCCCACTATGACAAAGGATATTGAGAGGAGAACACTTTCATGCCCTGTCTGTAACAGCAAAAAACCATGCCAACAAAAGAGCCAATCAAGCTACAACCCATCCCAGACTTACCATGGTCAACAGTTGACCATGATAAGTGGAATGGCCTTTGAGTGGCATGGCCAGCAATACCTAGTATTGGCCGACTCATACTCTGGATGGTTTGAGGTTGACTAGCTTCGTGACATCACATCCAACACTGTGATAAGAAAACCAAAAAGACATTTCTCAGTTCATGGAAGCCCACACAAAGTAAACTCAGATAATGGGGCCCAGTTCACAAGTCAACACTTTAAAGAGTTTGCCTCAACCTGGGATTTCATCCATGTGAGCAGCAGCCCGGAGTTCCCTAAGGCTAATGGATTAGCTGAAAGAGCTGTGCGCAGTGCAAAACAACTGATGGTAAGGTCCAACGGAGATGGAACCAATGTTTTCCTGAACCTGCTCAACCTCCACGTGACGAGACACATGGTTCACCAGCTGAACAACTGATGTCAAGACAGACACGTACCACCCTCCCCATCTGCAAAACTTTGCTGGTTCCAGCTGCCAAGAACAGCAGTGTGATCATGGCACAGCTTACAAGAAAACACAACACTCAAAAGACTTGCTATGACAGATCCAGCAGGCCCCTTCAGCCATTGGCCCAGGGACATGTAGTATGGTTGCAGACTCCACAAGGGTTTGACCGGATGGGTACAGTAAAGAACATCTGTCAAGAACCAAGATCTTACATCATACTATCAGAGGGGAAAGAATACAGAAGAAACAGGAGACACATTCTTCCTGTAGTTTGTCTGTACCAGAAGAAAAACTTTGGGAGTAGTTACAACTACCATGTGCACCTCTTGAACCACATGTAGAATAGTTATTTTGGGGGCTGTATACAGAGATGTTTTTCCTCTGCATCCATGATCTGACCCATAATGCAACAGCTATGCTCTTAACTAAACTCTGGTCATGTGACCTGTTACACTCTAACATCAAATAAATCTTGCATAAAGGGCACTACATTTTTTAACTAAACATTAATTTACCATGGTATATTTCAAATACATTTTTTAATCAATGTTACCCCTTTTAACCACTTATTTATTACATTTTTATCATTTTTAACTGCTGAATGAACACAATAACCATGAATTTATTACAAAAACATAAAATAAACATTTCAATGTAACTGTCTCTGAGACAGTTACACTGTCCAACACTTTTTTTCTCATGGGCTGTAGAATTGCCATACCATACAGTTATTGAGGAAGTGAGCACACTTTCAATTACAGCTCTGTAGAACTGTAACATTGCAACCCTTGACACTCCAAATGTCCTTAGTGGCCTTAGAAATAATAGTCTTTGATGAGCTTTCTTCTGGATGGTAGTATTGGCATATTTGTCTCAGTCATGGCTCCTTAACTCATTAAAGACAGATGAGTCTGTAAATCTAAACAGTCACTAAGCCTCTCCATAGCCTGGGGAGGACCGTTGTTTCACCACCCTAGTACTTGGTTTTGTGTGTTTCAATTTTTAACTGTTAGGGCTCGGTCTGTTGACCAACCTGGCAACCAGCAATGAGAGCGGGGGAAGGGCGCGTCTGAAACACCTGCAGCCTACCTACTCGTTAACCACTCTAGTATAAGTTTGTTTGCTTTCCAGAACTCGTCGCGAGTTCGTCCTGAACAGTCCCGTGAGTAAATTCTTCGTCTCGAGTTTTGTGACATTTCTGTGTCTCCCGGTGGAGTACAGATTGTAGTATTCTCCGTGTTTTTGCTTGTTTGATTATTCCCTTGTGTCAGTTCTCCTTGAGAGCTTGTTCGGAGAAGAACTCTCTTTGTGTTTTCCCCATTGGATTTTCCCATCGTGATTTTCTAGTTGAGATCAAGTTTTTGATATTCTAATTTCTCCTCTCTCACTGTGGATCTTATTACTCGGTTGGACTTCTACCTATAAGGAGCAGTTTGTGTTTTTTTCCCTTTCGGACTTTAAAGGAGCAGTTTACGTTTTTTCCCTTTCGGACTTTAAAGGAGCAGTTTACGTTTTTTTCCCTTTCGGACTTTAAAGGAGCAGTTACGTTTTTTCCTTTTCGGATTAAGGGGGCAGTTTACGTTTTCCCATTTTTAAGAAGCTATTCTCAAGTTCCGCCTGAAGCGCCTCCCCCTTCTGTCCAGGCCCGGCCGGCTCTCCTCTACGAGTCCTGCCAGGTTGGTGCTTTACTTTGTCTTGTGTTGTCGCTATTGGGTTCGTTCTACAAACCTTAACAGTACGAACTCGCCTTCACTATGAACCCAGACAACCCAGACGCCAATCCTGTCCAGGCTGCTCTCTATAAGCAGATTCAGCTTACAGCCTCCCACGGCCAGCAACTACAAGAGGCCGCTGTTGCCATGCAGGGCCTCCGGGCTCAGGTGCAACCCCTCCAGGCTTCGGTGGATTCTCTTTCGGCCCAGCAAGCGGCGCTCGCGAGCCAACAAGAGGAGGTTCTTAAGCAGTTGCAAACTCTCACAGCGGCTATCACCATCCAGCCAGCTGTCCCACCAGTTCCGGCCGCCCCTCCTCCAGCAGTGCCCGCAGCCGTTGCCTTAGACAATCCTACCGTTTATGTTTCGGATTTCCGGGAGCCCAGTATCTCCAATCCCAAGCCTTTTGATGGCAACTTTGAGACCTGTGCCACGTTCATCATGCAGTGTGAGCTTGTCTTCGCCCACTGTTCCAGGGGGTTCACCATAGATGCTGCAAGAGTTGCTTACGTGACTAACCTGCTGACTGGCCGCGCTGCTCAGTGGGCCACTGCTTCCTGGTCCATGGGGGCCAGTTTCTGCTCTTCCTACGATGACTTTGTGGCTGAGCTTCGGAAGGTATTCCATCATCCAGTGTACGGTCAGGATCCGGGTGTCCGATTGAGCAGGATCCAGCAGGGCAGTAGCAGTGTCACTGACTACTCAGTCGAGTTCAGGCTGGCTGCGGCTGAGAGTGGCTGGAACGACCAGTCACTTCGGGTAACCTTCCGTAGGGGCCTCAGCGATGCCGTCAAGGATCAGCTAGCCACCCGGGAGGATCCTACCTCTCTCGACGACCTCATCAGCCTTGCCATCCGCATCGATGGACGTCTCCGCGAGAGAAGGCGCGAGCGAGGTCTACGGGGAACCGTTTCTACCTCTCAGCCATCCAGAGCTTCCGAAGGGGGCTCTTCTTCGTCGCACTCCACTTCCCCTGTGGCAAGCCTCTCCTCCTCCCAGACAGTGACAGAGGAGGAACCTATGCAGCTTGGGCGTACACGACTGACTCCCGCTGAACGTGAGGCCCGGTTCAAGGCAGGTCTCTGTCTTTACTGCGGTCTTAAGGGACACCGGATCAGCGAGTGTCCTACGCGGCCAAAAGATTAGGCTCACTGGGACCCCGGGAGATCCTAGTGAGCCGTCTTTCCTGTTCCCGCCATCCTGCTCCGGCTAACCATCTTGTGAGCGTTACCCTGGCTTGGGCAGACCAGCGGCTCACTGTAGGCGCACTCATCGATTCGGGAGCTGATGGGTGTTTCTTGGACTCTACGTTTGCTGCTCAAGCTAACGTTCCATGTGAGGAATTGGAGAGGCCAATAGAGGCCTTTGCTCTGGATGAGCGCCGCCTGGCCAGTGTTACCCGACAGTCCTGTCCCGTGTCTCTCACTATTGCTGGAAACCATGTGGAGAGCCTTCAGTTCTTCGTCATCCAGTCTCCCTTAGTTCCTGTGATCTTGGGGCGTCCCTGGTTGGCTCAGCATGAGCCACACATTGCTTGGTCGTCTGGTAACATTTTGGAGTGGAGCTCCTCCTGTCACGCCCGGTGTCTTCAGGCCGCACCTGGTCCAGCAGTCCAGACTGTTCCGATTGCCCCTCCTCCCGATCTTTCCTCTGTTCCTCCCGAGTATCATGATCTCGGGGAGGTCTTCAGCAAGACGCGGGCTCAGTCTCTCCCTCCGCATCGGCCATATGATTGTGCTATCAACCTCCGTCCTGGGGCCTCTCTCCCTAGCAGTCGTCTTTACAGCCTTTCCATTCCCGAGAAGGCTGCTATGGACGATTACATTTCAGAATCGTTGGCGGCAGGGCTCATCCGACCCTCATCCTCCCAGGTGGCAGCTGGTTTCTTTTTCGTTAAGAAGAAGGATGGTGGTCTCCGACCCTGCATTGATTATCGCCAACTCAACGACATCACCATCAAGAATAAATACCCCCTGCCTCTGATGAGCTCCACCCTCGAACCCCTGACCCAGGCGACTGTCTTCACTAAGCTGGATCTCCGGAACGCCTACCATCTCGTTCGGATCCGGAAAGGGGACGAGTGGAAGACAGCCTTTAAGACTCCCCGTGGTCATTATGAGTACCTGGTAATGCCGTTCGGCCTCACCAACGCCCCGGCGGTGTTCCAGGCACTCATGAATGACATCCTTCGCGACATGCTCGACCAATTCGTTGTCGTCTACCTTGATGACATCCTCATCTTCTCCAGGTCCCTCGAGGAGCATGTCCAGCACGTGCGGCAGGTTCTCGAACGCCTCCTTCGTAACCGGCTGTTCGTCAAGGCTGAGAAATGCCTGTTCCATTCTGAGTCAGTGGACTACTTAGGTTTTATCGTGGAGGGAGGCAAGACTCGAGCTGATCCTCGCAAGATCAAAGCGGTGGTGGAATGGCCGGATCCTAAGTCACGTAAGGAACTGCAGAGCTTCCTCGGGTTCGCGAACTTTTACAGGAGGTTCGTCCGAAACTACAGCTCTGTAGCAGAACCCCTCACCCGTCTAACCTCCCCCTCTCAGCCGTTCGTCTGGTCCCCAGCTGCTCGCTCTGCATTTCTGTCGCTCAAGGAGAGGTTCACCAGTGCCCCCGTCCTACTCCATCCCGATCCCAAGAGGCAGTTCATAGTTGAGGTGGACGCTTCGGACACCGGATTGGGGGCTGTGCTCTCCCAACGATCAGAGGCCGACCAGAAGGTTCATCCTTGCGCGTTCTTCTCCCGCCGGTTCCTTCCCGCCGAGGAGAACTACGATGTTGGTAATCGGGAGCTTCTCGCTGTAGTGGCTGCACTTGAGGAATGGCGCCATTGGCTGGAGGGGGCAGAGCATCCATTTAACATCTGGACTGATCATAAGAACCTGACGTTCATCCGGGCAACCAAACGTCTCAATGGTCGGCAGGCACGGTGGGCCAGTTTCCTCAGTCGGTTCGACTTCACACTGACTTATCGTCCTGGCTCCCGCAACACCAAGGCAGATGCTCTGTCTCGTCAACACCTTAAGGAACCTGTAACGGTGGAGCCAAGTCCCGTCCTCCCTGAGACCAAGGTCGTTGGCGTGGTGACCTGGGGCCTTGAAACGGTGGTCAAGCGCGCCTTGCGCTCCAGTCCAGCCCCGAGCAACGTGCCGCCTCGCCGACTGTTTGTTCCGGACTCAGTGAGGTCTCGGGTCCTCAAATGGGGCCACACCAGTCAGCTCGCTTGCCACCCTGGAGTCCACCGCACTTTCACTTTCATAGCTCGACGGTTCTGGTGGCCCACTATGAGGAGGGACGTCAAGGAGTTCGTCATGGCCTGCACCATCTGTGCCCGCAGCAAGGCCTCTCACCAGGCACCGGCTGGTCTGCTGCAGCCCCTTCCTATTCCCAGTCGGCCCTGGTCCCATGTGGCGTTGGATTTTGTCTCTGGACTTCCTCCGTCTCAGGGCAACACAGTGATCCTGACGGTGGTGGATCGCTTCAGCAAGGGTGTTCACCTGGTGGCTTTGCCTAAGCTTCCTTCTGCTTCAGAAACCGCTGACCTCCTGATGAGCCACGTCTTCCGTTTGCATGGACTTCCCAAGGACATTGTGTCAGACAGAGGGCCCCAGTTTGTTTCCCGTGTGTGGCGTGCTTTCTGCAAGGGGTTGGGCGCCTCGGTCAGCCTTTCGTCGGGATATCATCCGCAGACTAACGGACAGACTGAGAGGATGAACCAGAGTGTGGAATCTGCTCTCCGTTGCGTCGCTGCCAAGAAGCCAACCTCCTGGAGTCAGTTTCTCCCCTGGGTCGAGTATGCGGTCAACTCCTTGGTCAGCTCCGCCACCGGCCTCTCGCCCTTTGAGGCATCCCTGGGTTACCAGCCGCCCGTCTTCTCTGCACAGGAGTCCGAAGTGGAGGTTCCCTCCGTGCAGACTCATCTGGACCGCTGTCGTCGTGTCTGGGAGATCACCAGGGCTGCGCTGCTCCGTGCTACGGAACGTGCCAGACGAGGAGCTAACCGTCGCCGATCCACAGCACCAGCTTACCAACCCGGACAGAGAGTCTGGCTGTCCACCAAGGATCTCCCCCTTCAGTCCTCTGCCAAGAAGCTGCATCCCCAGTTCGTTGGACCCTTCGAGATCCAGGAAGTACCCAGTCCTGCAGTTGTGCGTCTTAAGCTCCCGGCCTCCATGAAGATCCATCCGGTTTTTCATGTGTCCCGAGTAAAGCCTGTCTCCGAGAGCCCCCTTATGCCTCCGGCCCCAGCTCCGCCTCCCCCTGAGATTGTGGATGGGCATCCACAGTGGAAGGTCCGTCGGCTGATGGACGTCCGACGCAGGGGACGGGGGTTCCAGTATTTGGTTGACTGGGAGGGCTATGGGGTGGAGGAACGAAGCTGGGTATCCCGCCAGCTCATCATGGACCCTGGTCTGCTCGCTGAGTTCTATCGCCGTCACCCTGACAAGCCTGGCAGGTCGCCTGGTGGCTCCCGTAGAGGGGGGGGGGTACTGTTAGGGCTCGGTCTGTTGACCAACCTGGCAACCAGCAATGAGAGCGGGGGGAAGGGCGCGTCTGAAACACCTGCAGCCTACCTACTCGTTAACCACTCTAGTATAAGTTTTTTGCTTTCCAGAACTCGTCGCGAGTTCGTCCTGAACAGTCCCGTGAGTAAATTCTTCGTCTCGAGTTTTGTGACATTTCTGTGTCTCCCGGTGGAGTACAGATTGTAGTATTCTCCGTGTTTTTGCTTGTTTGATTATTCCCTTGTGTCAGTTCTCCTTGAGAGCTTGTTCGGAGAAGAACTCTCTTTGTGTTTTCCCCATTGGATTTTCCCATCGTGATTTTCTAGTTGAGATCAAGTTTTTGATATTCTAATTTCTCCTCTCTCACTGTGGATCTTATTACTCGGTTGGACTTCTACCTATAAGGAGCAGTTTGTGTTTTTTTCCCTTTCGGACTTTAAAGGAGCAGTTTACGTTTTTTCCCTTTCGGACTTTAAAGGAGCAGTTTACGTTTTTTTCCCTTTCGGACTTTAAAGGAGCAGTTACGTTTTTTCCTTTTCGGATTAAGGGGGCAGTTTACGTTTTCCCATTTTTAAGAAGCTATTCTCAAGTTCCGCCTGAAGCGCCTCCCCCTTCTGTCCAGGCCCGGCCGGCTCTCCTCTACGAGTCCTGCCAGGTTGGTGCTTTACTTTGTCTTGTGTTGTCGCTATTGGGTTCGTTCTACAAACCTTAACATTAACGATACTTGGGGATTAGAAAAATCGTGTTATGATCAGACTGTCACAGGGGTGCCCTAGCCAAGGAATGAAATGCATCAGAGATGACACTGTAAAATGGATCTAGAATTTTGTCATACCTGGTGGCAATGTGGATCTGCTGTTTAAACCTTGGTGGTTTTTTTCAGATTGACATTGTTAAAGTCATTGAGTATCAGCACCACCAAATCCAAGTGCGAGTTTTCAACATCCATAATGTGGCCCGATAACATCTGGGCAGCAGCTGACGCCCCAGCTTGCGGTCAGTATGATGGAGGAAACTTCCCGCGGCAGATAGAAGGGTTTGTACTTGATGGTGAGTGACTAATTCTGTAGAGTGAGACTGACAGAATTTTAGTGTCTGTACACCACTTCTGATTGATATAAAAGCACAAACCTCTGTAATTCCGTTTGTTTGAGTCCTAAGTGCGGTGGCCCGGTGCAGGGAAAAGCCTTAGTGTGGAGTCTGAGATGTTTGGGTTCAGCCAAGTTTCCGAAAATTACAGCACGGAGCAGTTTACAATGTCCTGTCTGCTGCGTATGAGCATATTCAGCTCATCTTGTTTGTTAACTGGGACGTGAACGCTGGACAGCGGTGTGCGACGTTTATGACAACGAAGCCTAACTAGAATTCCAGCTCTCCTCCCCTGCTTCCTGTGCTGCAGACGTTGGTAGCTGTTGCTAACGCTGTCCCTTGACTTCGCGTCTCCGGTAACTAAGTCACTAGATTAGTATTCCAACTTTGGTCGGAAGTTACTCATGGATTGTCGAATATGTAGCAATTCAAGCATATCATATTCGATTTGGCAGGCGACAAGTTCAATCTGCAAAAACATAAAGCATAAAAAAACTGACAGGTAGAGCAGAGTCATGTTGCTGTAGTGCAGCGCCATCTTCACCCCAAGAAGAGAACAGCACAGCATTCTATTTATTTACAAAGCACTTCTTGACAAAGTGCCTAAATATCTTACATGTCATTTTAACTATAGTTCATTTTCACACGGCAGTAGGTCCAAAGATTATTTGTTCCTCGAAAATCATCATGTTAATGTAACCCCCCTATCATATTACAATAGTTCATTTACATTTAGGGGTCCTCCCTATAGTCCCTGGGTCCTATAGTCCCCGGGTCCTATGTTCCCCGCTTTGTATGAGACCGGGGAATATCGGACCTTTTTGTATACAGAGGGCCCTATATTCCCCACTTTTCCCCAAAAGGGTCCTATGTTCCCCGTTTTGTATGTGCAGGGGAACATAGGACCTTTCTTTATAAAAAGGGTCCTATGTTCCCGTAGGGCACCCGGGGAACATAGGACCCTATTTATAAAGAAAGGTCCTATGTTCCCCGGTCAGCAGGTTTGACGCTGTTTGGCGCAAAAAGTGCATTTTCAATAATGCATTATTTAGGGCAGATTATTAAGAAGACAATGAATCATACGATTTCTATTTTTATATCACAAAAACGAATTCACAAAGTCCAGGTTGGCTAAAGTATGTGGAAACTTTCGACACTAAACCAATTTCAACTTATTAGGCTATAGCCTATATTTGGGCGCATAACCCACCCTGGTAGTTCCCTGATATTTATGCGTGAAATGTGTCACTTATCGAGGAAAATGCGCCTCGCCGAGTAGGTGAGCTGGCTCGTCTGTGTCTGAATGTAATATAGTAAGCCTATGCTCCTTGGGCAATTGTACCCGGGCGTAGCTCAGTCGGTAGAGCTCTCGCCTATGGATCGCAAGGTTGTGAGTTCGATCCCGGGTGCCGCCAACTCAGCGTATGAGTAGCACATTGTGCGAGAAGTGCTGGGAGCTGAGGATACGTGTTGTGTTCCGTCCTCAGCAGTCCATCTCCCAGAGGTCTAGTGCATTGTACCAGGGATAGACTCCTGCGAAAGCTAGCTGTTATCGACAATAGGCCAATTCCGACCCACTTCTTCTATGTTCCCTAGAAAGCCGTCGTTCCCATCATAACCACACCAGCTTATTGGGAAAAGCATCTGACAGATATTAGATAGAAACCATCTGCTCAGTAAGGCCCTTTAAGCATCATAATTGTAATGATAATAATAATAATAACATAATAATAATGACAATAATAATAATAATAGCCTAATAATAATGATGATGATGATGATGATGATAATAATAATAACAATATAACCTTATATTAGAAATGCTAAAAATTGGATAATTGAAATATTTATAATTATAAAGTAGGCTAATATAGCATGGTAATAACAAAATAATAACCATATCTGCCTGGTCTCTTAAGATTCTAAGATGCTGTATGCTACAGAAATAACGGGACATAGGCCTAGGCTAATGAATACGACTTTTTGACAAAATATGAATGAAAGGCTAATCAACAACGCTAAAGCTAAATCACAAAACACATATTGCTCGAAAAATAATTTATAAATAGCCAAATGCACACATGATTTCGAGTTTGGAAATATTTAAAACTTGTCGTGGATGTGTGGTCATCTGCACGCAAGTTTCCTGGCGTTCTAAATCACATGATCAAAATTCACCAATGTCTAAACCGCCCGCCAACTTGCAACAGTTTGCAACAATCGGTTGTTATCGGTGATAACTCGTGGACTCACTGTCATGTGCTTACTAGCCTACAAGAAGACAAACAATGGCGATAGTTATGGATGGTGATCGAGGGGGCAAAGTGTTGGTACATGAGAACTTCAGATATCAGAAGCACCGCACCAATCAAGACACCATTAGATGGAGGTGCTGGAGGTGGAACTGTAGAGTGCCACTGATCACAAATAGATTTGAAGTGGAGGACGTGGATGCTAACATTATTGTGCACGATGTTGGGGAACACGTGCATCCCCCTGACGGAGAAATGGTGCACCGTGCAGAATTCTGACAGGGGGTGATTGCAGAAGTTGCGAGGGAACCAACAGTCCCAATCAGAAGGATCTATAATGCGCAAAGGGTCCTGCAGCATCGGCAACATCAAATCCAAGGTGGCGGCGACAGACCACCACCACAAGGATTCCAGTCTGTAAGGACTGTTATGGCCAGAGCACGCGCAGCAGTCACGCCCCCGATTCCAGCTACACTTGAGGATGTCGTCATCGAAGGTGCATGGGCTGAAACATGGGACAGGGAACAGTTCCTCCTGCACCAAGACAACGAGTGGGCTATCGCTGTGTTTGCCACAGAGGGAAACATCAGGAAGCTGCGAGGCTGTGGAACCATATATATGGATGCAACGTTCAGAACGTGCCCCCGCCCCTTCAGCCAAGTTTTTACAGTACTTGGAAACATGCATGGCTTCGTTATCCCTCTTGTGCATGCGCTGATGGGCCAGCGCACAATTGGGCACTACCGGCAGGTGCTCGATTGCATCAAACGGGAAACCAGGAGGATTACGCAACACCACTGGGCACCTCAAAAGGTCATATGCGACTTTGAACAGGCGCTTATCAATTCGCTGGAAACAGAACTTCCAAGGGCACAAGTGAGTGGATGCTACTTCCATTTCAGTCAAGCCCTGTGGAAGAGGGTGCAAAGACTTGGACTGACTACTGCATTCCGGGATGACCTTCAGTTGGCAGCAGTCATCCGCAAGGTGATGGCACTCGGCCACCTACCACTGGACACAGTTCAAGGCAACTTCGCCCTGCTCGTTCACCACCCAGACACGAGGCGCGTCCAGTGGGACCATCCAGAGCTGCATGACTTCCTGCAGTATGTCGGGAACACATACGTCCATGATGGAGCCCTTTTCCCACATCCAATGTGGAACGTCTATGCACGCAACATGGAGCAAAGGACCAACAACCACGTTGAGTGTAAGTGACTAAGACTTATTTTCTGATTTATTGAATAATCAGCGAACAGACTTTATTTTTGATGTGTGGCCCATAACACGCTTAACATTTTCATGTGACACCACAGAAGCGTGCAGGCTATGATAACGTAGGCCAATTGTATGATTATGGTTGTGTAAATTAGGCTATACTGTTTTTAGTCGATTATTTGTATCATTATTTAAAAAAATAATATAGCATCGGTGTAGGACTCACAGTCAACCATTGCTTTGGATACTCTTAAAGCTTGATGAATCTACATTGTTTCCATCAATTAGCTGTGGAATTCACCATAGGCTATGTGTTTAACTTTCATTTTAAAAATCAGTTTAACACAATCCAGCATAATTTTTGGAGGTCTACATCACACAAAGGCCTACACTCCTAAAGCTGTATTATGCATTCATGTTTATCAAGCCACTGTCAACATGTTCAGCATATTCACATTTCTTTAACAGTTTACATGATTAACCTCTTGTTTTTGTTTTTGTAGCTTATCATCGCACTCTAAATGATGCGGTCCAAGTGCGCCACCCATCCCTTTGGATGTTTCTGCGCCACATTAAGGACCAGCAAACCCTGGCAGAGGAAAGGCTGGAGATGGCGGAGCGAGGAGATGCTCCCCCAAGGCGGAAGCCCAAGTGGAGGAGGTTGGAGGCCCGTCTCCTGCGGCTCAAGGGTCAACTGGATGCTGGTCACAGAGATTTGGAATCATATTGGAGGGTTGTAAGCCATCACATTTTCAGATAGGCTGAGTAGAGGTTTTAGCCCCTCTTTGTTGAGTAGCCTAATGGGCTAGGACTACTCATTTTGCTTTTTTGAAGAAGAAAAAAGCCTTAACGTTAGGCTAGTTAGGCCTTGGAGATTTTTGTTTTAGACCATGCCTTTTCTGGGGGGCTTCTGCCATAGACCAACCCTTTTTAAGCCAAGCTTTTACTAGAAGCATTTTGTTATTAATAGCCTATTATCAGTGTTACTATTGATAGTATTATGCCTGTAATTGTTATTTGTTATTAGGCCTCTTTTATAATTAGGCTATTATTATTATTGTTATTATTATTATTAAAGAAGAACATCAAAGGATGTAAGGTAGCACTCATCAAATGAAAAAAAAAGACACAATTCTCTATTTTACCATTTCATTGTTTGGCATCAGTCAATAACTTGGCCGGGTGGTCTTCTTCAGAAACCTTAATGACTGATGCCAAACAATAAAATGGTGAAATAGAGGACTGCCTCTGTTATTTTTTTACCATTTGGTGAGTGTTACCTTACATCCTTTGATGTTCGTCTTTGATTCATGTTTTTGGTTTAGCACCTCCACAAACCTTTAGTTTTTTGAGAAGCACATATTATTATTATTAGGCAATTAGCCTATTGTGTAAGGTAGGCGGCCCCCGTTGATGGATACTTTGTGCTGGTCCTAAATTCCCAAGTCCTGGTCTAAGTTCTCTGCCTAAAAAGTTCATCATTAAAGTATTTTTGAAAGAAAGTCTGCCAAGTGATTTAATATGGAAAACGAACTGCAAAGTAACAAGAAAGTGGCTGAAGTGTCCAGTGCTGTGCAAATTAAACTTTGAGCGAAGGTGGAAATGGCTAGGTTATACTGGTAGACGGGCCTACTGCAAGACAAACTTGCGTTGATTGCCGACTGTCCATGCCGAGCCGGAGAGCCAACTAACTAGGCCTACTGCAGTAAATATCGGTAAGAAATAACAATAAAGCAAATTACAGCCTCCTCTATAGGCCGAATTTGGATACGCACTCAAGGTGGCCTGCGATATACAACAGCCAACAATGGTAATACGGCCTAATTTAATCAGCGGAGGAATAGATTGTCGTAGCCTACATCTCAGCCATGACCCCAGTTTTTATTATTTTGGACCTGTTAAGGAAATAATTTGCAAAAAGGGTTCTAAGTTCCCCGGTTTGTTCCTCGATTGGCAATAGCGGGGAATATAGGACCCTTTATTTGGAAAAAGGTCCTATGTTCCCCTGGAAACAGCGGGGAATATAGGACCCTTTTTCCAAAAGAGGGTTCTATGTTCCCCGGTGTCTATTGCAACGGGGATTATAGGACCTTTTTAGGGGAAAACGGGGAATATGGGACCCTTTTTTTTCCGAAAGGGTCCTATGTTCCCCGATCGGGGAACATAGGACCCGGGGAATATAGGACCCGGGGACTATAGGCACGGCCCCTACATTTATGGGTACTTATGCCTAATTCGGTACTGTCATTTTAAGAGACCGTGATTCTACATCAGGCTTGCTGGGCAGTACTCTTCTGCATTACATTCTATGCGAGCTGGCAGATCACCAGTCGTTACCGTGATTGCAAACCTGAACATTTTCATTTCTTATATTAGGTAAGCATGTGTAAACCTATCAGTACTATGTGTAACATGGTCTGTGTTGAATATCTTAAGTACCCTGAAAAGTAAAAGTTTAAATGTCGTTGTTCGTAACTATATTTGCAACATTGATGTGACTAGCCTATGGTGACTAGCCTTCACCACACTATGTGTAGCTAGCATTAGCCACAAAATGTGAATGTAATTATTTGCTATACTGTGGTTTTAATATCATCTGGAGGTTGATGTATTTCGGAAATGTTTACAAATGTTCACATTGGGTTTGTGAGTAGAAAATATTGTAGGTGGTAATTTTCTTAAAATGCTATCCTTATTAAAGAAGGGTTACATACTTTAATAAGGATAGAAACCCTTCTTTAATAAGGATAGAATAAGGATAGAATTTTACCTCAAGGTCAGGTATAGTATGAGTGACTGTGAATAATCTGGACGAGGCACAAGGTAAGTAGAGTTGCATGAGTTATACTTTAGGTAGATGTAGATGGGGAATAACAGTACGTACCAATATTCATATGATGGTTCGCAAATACAAATATACTATATATATATATATATACACTACCGTTCAAAAGTTTGGGATCACATTGAAATGTCCATATTTTTGAAGGAAAAGCACTGTACTGTTCAATGAAGATAACTTTAAACTAGTTTTAACTTTAAAGAAATACACTCTATACATTGCTAATGTGGTAAATGACTATTCTAGCTGCAAATGTCTGGTTTTTGGTGCAATATCTACATAGGTGTATAGAGGCCCATTTCAAGCAACTATCACTCCAGTGTTCTAATGGTACAATGTGTTTGCTCATTGGCTCAGAAGGCTAATTGATGATTAGAAAACCCTTGTGCAATCATGTTCACACATCCGAAAACAGTTTAGCTCGTTACAGAAGCTACAAAACTGACCTTCCTTTGAGCAGATTGAGTTTCTGGAGCATCACATTTGTGGGGTCAATTAAACGCTCAAAATGGCCAGAAAAAGAGAACTTTCATCTGAAACTCGACAGTCTATTCTTGTTCTTAGAAATGAAGGCTATTCCATGCGAGAAATTGCTAAGAAATTGAAGATTTCCTACACCGGTGTGTACTACTCCCTTCAGAGGACAGCACAAACAGGCTCTAACCAGAGTAGAAAAAGAAGTGGGAGGCCGCGTTGCACAACTGAGCAAGAAGATAAGTACATTAGAGTCTCTAGTTTGAGAAACAGACGCCTCACAGGTCCCCAACTGGCATCTTCATTAAATAGTACCCGCAAAACACCAGTGTCAACATCTACAGTGAAGAGGCGGCTGCGGGATTCTGGGCTTCAGGGCAGAGTGGCAAAGAAAAAGCCATATCTGAGACTGACCAATAAAAGAAAAAGATTAAGATGGGCAAAAGAACACAGACATTGGACAGAGGAAGACTGGAAAAAAGTGTTGTGGACGGATGAATCCAAGTTTGAGGTGTTTGGATCACAAAGAAGAACGTTTGTGAGACGCAGAACAAATGAAAAGATGCTGGAAGAATGCCTGACGCCATCTGTTAAGCATGGTGGAGGTAATGTGATGGTCTGGGGTTGCTTTGGTGCTGGTAAGGTGGGAGATTTGTACAGGGTAAAAGGGATTCTGAATAAGGAAGGCTATCACTCCATTTTGCAACGCCATGCCATACCCAGTGGACAGCGCTTGATTGGAGCCAATTTCATCCTACAACAGGACAATGACCCTAAACACACCTCCAAATTGTGCAAGAACTATTTAGAGCAGAAGCAGGCAGCTGGTATTCTATCGGTAATGGAGTGGCCAGCGCAGTCACCAGATCTGAACCCCATTGAGCTGTTGTGGGAGCAGCTTGACCGTATGGTACGCAAGAAGTGCCCATCCAACCAATCCAACTTGTGGGAGCTGCTTCTGGAAGCGTGGGGTGCAATTTCTCCAGATTACCTCAACAAATTAACAGCTAGAATGCCAAAGATCTGCAATGCTGTAATTGCTGCAAATGGAGGATTCTTTGACGAAAGCAAAGTTTGATGTAAAAAAAATCTTATTTCAAATACAAATCATTATTTCTAACCTTGTCAATGTCTTGACTCTATTTTCTATTCATTTCACAACATATGGTGGTGAATAAGTGTGACTTTTCATGGAAAACACAAAATTGTTTGGGTGATCCCAAACTTTTGAACGGTAGTGTATATATATACTAGAAGAACCCCGCTACAATGTAGCGGTTTGGTTATCCACCCGTCTAAATCTCCCTCCTCTTCATCCTGCCAGCTAACCGCCTTCCCCCTGCCCCTAAACCCCCCCCCCACTCCAACTCCCCCCAAATGCTCAGAATCATCTGAAATGCCGAGAAAAGTGGTGCCATTTTTAGAAAATGCATATTTTGCATAATTATGCATAATTATGCATAATTATATTTTAATGTTCTGCTATTTTTCTGGTCCTCTCTGGAACAATTCCTACCACCTCCAAAAAAAATTAGGATCATAAGTGCATTTTTGCAAAAATGCATATATTTTGCATAATGCCAAAACATTTCTAAGTCCCAGAATTTTTTTTTATATAGGTGAAAAAAATCAAAGATGCTCAGAATCATCTGAAATGCCGAGAAAAGTGTTTTTTTTAGCCATTTTTAGAAAAATGCATATTTTGCATATTTATGCATAACTATGCATAATTTTAATTTTCTGGGATTTTTCCCGTACTATCTGAGACAATACCTACCACCTCCAAAAAGAATTAGGGTCATAAATGCTTTAGTTTTCAGTCCTGCTATCTACACTAACTAACACACACACATACTAACACCACAAACAAACACATTACGAAAATATATGAGTAGATGTATATATACAAAAACATACAAGTATGAATTATACACTGATACATTGCAGCGCTGCAATACCCCTGTTGTGCACAACACCCAAATAAACAAAATAATAAACAAAAGGAGATATCTCGTTGGGGTCCTTAACTGGAAGTTTTACTTGAATAAATCCATGAAGTGAATGGCTACTGTAACAGTCTTACTTGAATAAATCCGTGAAGGGTTTCCTGGCTCACAGTTCATCGAGTTCGCCAACAGGAGGCGCTACGCAGTCAATGATGGACGATTTAGGAAGGATGAATCTGCTGACCACATCCGGTCCCAAAGTAGAATGGCGGGAAGACGCAACCTTAATGGCTAGGTTGTGGGCCGTGTCCAAACACCAGTTCGCTAAAATAAGAAATAAAAATGTTCAGGCTTGCAATCACGGTGACGACTGGTGACCTGCCAGCTCGCATAGAATGTAATGCAGAATAATACGAGTTTAACTGCTATTGTAAAATACATACTACGATTGAAATTAACTTTAAAAAAATTACCACCTACAATATTTTCTACTCACAAACCTAATACGAACATTTGTAAACATTTCCGAAATGCATCAACCTCTAGAAGATATTAAAACCACAGTATAGCAAAGAATTGCGTTCACATTTCGTGGCTAACGCTAGCTACACATAGTGTGGTGAAGGCTAGTCAACATAGGCTACTCACATCAACGTTGCAAATATATTTATGAACAACGACAATTAAACTTTTACTTTTCATGGTACTTAAGATATTCGACACAAAATATGTTACACATGGTACTGATAGGTTTACACACGCTTACCTAATACGCCCATTTCACGCCGCGGCCATCTTGGATTTAAAAAAACCAAGTGGTGGGAATTTAGCCACGCCCCCTTCTTACTCAATCGGACATCAATGCAGCCGGGGCCAGCAGCAAACATGGTTTGGACTACCAACCTCGAGCACCTACCGTCATTTACCACAATATGAAAACTAAGCTGGATCTTTTCTTTTTCGAGTACTTTCTGCCCCTCCTGTGCCAGTGAGGAGAGACACACACACGGGGCTGTATTCAAAGAAGCTGTTTAATCACAATAAAATAAAAAATAAGATAAATTTCATTTGTATACGGTACATTCAATATTTATACATTAGATTGTCCCATCTACAATATTTTCATTCTTTGTACTTTAACAAAACTGTTGGTTAATTTTAAACTAAAATATTGTAAACTACTAATAAGACATGTTAGCCCCTAGCTAATGGGTCTAACCCTTTAGCCAAGCGGTTAGTAACGTCGCCTTGTGGTGCAGCACACCCCGTATCGAATCCCGCACCGGGCAAGAAAATAACCGGTTACAATATTTTCGGTCAACTGCCATCCTGTTGTAGCAATACACTGGAACTCGCTACCAACTCAAATCATCAATTGTTGATGATTTGATTGTCAGCTGAATTTAACAAAGGTTTAAAACAGTGGTCCCTGAAAATTTGTTAGGAGAGCACACAGTCCACAGTTGGTTGACTGTTCCACTTAGTGAAAGGGGTATGACTCTATCAAAAATGTGGTACTCCTTTATGCGTCTTATTGACCGTTCGACATGTATTCTCAAGCCAGCAATACTCTGTGTCTGTGAGCTCATCACAGCTAAACTGTCCACTTGGACCTAAAAATGCAGGGATGACAAGTTTTACATCTATTTCATCGAGCAGGTCTTTGATAAGGAAGCCCTTATCGGCCATGACCTCATCACCTGACTCTAAGAGGTCCAGAACACCTGACCTCTTAGTTATCTCCTTATCAGAAATACATCCTGTGTATAGATTACTTACCAGGCTAACTGACCCCGAGGGAGTGATCCCAATTGGGGATTTCAGTGTAGTGTTACTTTTATAATGGGAGTATGTCATGGTGTTCAAAACCTTCGAACTAGCTGTCTCGATGCGGATGTCTGTGCAGTCTAGTATCACTCTTGTGTTTGGGTAGAATTCCCTGAATACTGGTGGCATTAGCTCGTCTACTGCTGCTCTACTAGGCCATATTGGGAGGGTCCCTAACATAAAGAGCAAATAGTTGGCCCACGTCGTACAGTTCCTGCTGACTATGGCCGGCGACACATTGAATCGCACAGATAAATCCAGAGCAAAAAAGCCCTGCCTCACACGGCACAAGAACAGGAAAAACTGATCAATCAGCGATAAATGCTCTGCATGGAAGCCAGACACAGAAATGTGTTCTAGGTTATGGCTGTTCCTTTGCTTTTGAGTCCATTGCACCATGGACTCTGCAGTAGGCTGTAAAGCTAGGAAGAGTGCTTTGAGGGTGTGGTAATCCTTAAAACCAGTGTAAAACCTGATCAGATTGGGCTCACACTGGAAACGTTCTAGACCATAACGCTCACTTTTCAGCTTTTTATTTTCGTCCTCCAGGAAAGCGATGCGTTTCTTTATTGCGTCAAGCTGGTCTTCCACAGAAAGGGGCTTCACGTCGTAGTCATGATCAGGTAGAGTCGCCCAAACCTCACTGGACACATGAGGATATGTCATACATGTGGGAAGCAATATAAATCCACACATTTTCCTGTTATCAAGGTGATGTGTCAGAACAGAGCTATCCACTATTGAAAGATTAGTGAATATATATATACATACTATATATATACAGATTTATCTCTTTCCCTTCTTTGATAGGAGTTACATGATGGTACACAGCAGTACGACATGTTGCTTCCAGCAGTGTTTTCAATAAAGTAAGAAGGGGGCGTGGCTAAGTTCCCGCCGCTTGTTTTTTTTTTTTTAATCCAAGATGGCGGCGGCGTGAAATGGGCGTATATAAGAAATAAAAATGTTCTGGCTCGCAATCACGGTAACGACTGGTGATCCGCCAACTCGCATAGACTGTAATGCAGAAGAGTACCGCCCAGCAAGCCTGACGTAGGATCACGGGTCTCTTAAAGCGACAGTACCGAATTAGGCATAAGTACCCATAAATGTAAATTAACTATTGTAGTATGATAGGGGTTTACATTAACACTGACATTGGGAAACTATTTAAAATACTATGCTCCACACAAGTGGAACAATCTGCAGAAGCTTTTAAAATTAGGCAAGCTAATCCCTTTTCTACTACTACTACTTTCGGCTGCTCCCATTAGGGTCGCCACAGCGGATCATCCGTTTCCATTTCTTCCTGTCTTCTGAGTCTTCCTCTGTCACACCAGCCACCTGCATGTCTTCCCTCACCACATCCATAAACCTCCTCTTTGGCCTTCCTCTTCTCCTCTTCCCTGGCAGCTCCATATTCAGCATCCTTCTCCCAATATACTCAGCATCTCTCCTCCACACATGTCCAAGCCATCTTAATCTTGCCTCTCTTGCTTTGTCTCCAAACCGTCCAACCTGAGCGGTCCCTCTAATATAATCGTTCCTAATCCTGTCCTTCTTCGTTACTCCCAGTGAAAATCTTAGCATCTTCAATTCTGCCACCTCCAGCTCCACCTCCTGTCTTTTCGTCAGTGCCACTGTCTCCAAACCATATAACATTGGACAGTCGACCCCAAGTATTTAAACTCAAATGCCTTTGTCACCTCCACTCCTTGCATCCTGACCATTCCACTGTCCTCTCTCTCATTCACGCATAGGTATTCCCTCTTGCTCCTACTGACTTTCATTCCTCTTCTCTCCAGTGCATACCTCCACCTCTCCAGGTTCTCCTCAACCTGCACCCTACTCTTGCTACAGATCACAATGTCATCCGCGAACATCATCGTCCATGGAGACTCCTGCCTGATCTTGTCCGTCAACCTGTCCATCACCATTGCAAACAAGAAAGGGCTCAGAGCCGATCCTTGATTTAACCTGACCTCCACCTTGAACCCATCTGTCATTCCAACCGCACACCTCACCATTGTCACACTTCCCTCATACGTATCCTGCACCACTCCTACATACTTCTCTGCAACTCCTGACTTCCTCATACAATACCACACCTCCTCTCTCGGCACTCTGTCATAAGCTTTCTCTAAATCTACAAAGACACAATGCAACTCTTTCTGGCCTTCTCTATACTTCTCAATCAACATTCTCAAAGCAAACATCGCATCTGTGGTGCTCTTTCGTGGCATGAACCCATACTGCTGCTCGCTGATCATCACCTCTCTTCTTAACCTAGCTTCTATTACTCTTTCCCAAATCTTCATGCTGTGGCTGATCAACTTTATACCTCTGTAGTTGTTACAGTTCTGCACATCGCCCTTGTTCTTGAAAATCGGTACCAGTATGCTTCTTCTCCACTCCTCAGGCATCCTCTCACTTTCCAGGATTGTGTTAAACAATCTAGTTAAAAACTCCACTGCCATCTCTCCTAAACATCTCCATGCCTCCACAGGTATGTCATCAGGACCAACTGCCTTTCCACTCTTCATCCTCTTCATAGCTGCCCTCACTTCCTCCTTGCTAATCCGCTGAACTTCCTGATTCACTATCCCTACATCATCCAACCTTCTCTCTCTCTCATTTTCTTCATTCATCAGCCCCTCAAAGTATTGCTTCCACCTTCTTAGCACACTCTCCTCGCTTGTCAGCACATTTCCATCTCTATCCTTGATCGCCCTAACTTGCTGCACATCCTTTGCAGCTTGGTCCCTCTGTCTAGCCAATCGGTACAAGTCCTTTTCTCCTTCCTTGGTGTCTAATCTGTCATACAACTCACCATACGCCTTTCCCTTTGCCTTTGCCACCTCTCTCTTTGCTTTACGCTGCACCTCCTTGTACTCCTGTCTACTTTCTTCATCTCTCTTACTATCCCACTTCTTCTTTGCCAACCTTTTCCTCTGTATAATTTGCTGTACTTCCTCATTCCCCCACCAAGTCTCCTTGTCTTCCTTCCTCTGTCCTGATGACACACCAAGTACCTTCCTAGCTGTCTCCCTCACTATTTCTGCAGTGGTTGTCCAGCCATCTGGCAACTCTTCACTACCACCCAGTGCCTGTCTTAACTCCTGCCTGAACTCCACACAACAGTCTTCCTTCTTCAACTTCCACCATTTGATCTTTGGCTGTGTCTTCACTCGCTTCCTCTTCTTGGTCTCCAAAGTCATCCTACAGACCACCATCCGATGCTGCCTAGCTATGTTCTCCCCTGTCACCACCTTGCAGTCTCCAATCCCTTTTAGATGGCGCCTTCTACATAAGATATAGTCCACCTGTGTGCACTTTCCTCCACTCTTGTATGTCACCCTGTGTTCCTCCCTCTTCTTGAAATATGTATTCACCACAGCCATTTCCATACTTTTCGCAAAATCGACCACCATCTGTCCTTCCACATTTCTCTTCTTGACTCCATACCTTCCCATCACCTCCTAATCACCTCTGTTCCCTTCACCAACATGTCCATTGAAGTCCGCTCCAATCACCACTCTCTCCTCCTTGGGTACCCTCTCCACCATGTCGTCCAACTCACTCCAGAATTCTTCTTTTTCATCCATCTCACACCCAACTTGCGGGGCATATGCGCTGATAACATTCAGCAATAAACCTTCAATTTCCAGCTTCATACTCATCACTCTGTCTGACACTCTCTTCACCTCCAGAATGCTCTTGACATACTCTTCCTTCAGAATTACCCCTACCCCATTACTCCTCCCATTCACACCATGGTAGAAGAGTTTGAACCCACCTCCGATACTCCTGGCCTTACTCCCCTTCCACCTGGTCTCTTGCACACACAGTATGCCTACCTTTCTTCTTTCCATCATGTCAGCCAGCTCTCTCCCTTTACCAGTCATAGTGCCAACATTCAAAGTTCCAACTCTCACCTCCACATGCCTACCCTTCCTCCTCTCTAGCTGCCTCTGGACATGCTTTCCCCCTCTCCTTCTCCTTCGCCCAACAGTAGCATAGTTTCCACCGACACCCTGCTGGTTAACAGTACCGGTGGCGGTCGTTGGTAACCCGGGCCTCGACCGATCCGGTATGTAAGTCTTATTTATGATCCGCATATTTGATTTGGCAAAGATTTTATGCCGAATGCCCTTCCTGACGCAACCCTCCCCATTTGTCCGGGCTTGGGACCGGCACTAAGGATGCACTGGCTTGTGCATCCTCAGTGGCTGGGTTGCAAGCTAATCCCTCTTATTCAATTTAAATCTCTTTTGATTGACATAGAGCAGTGTGAATGCATGTGTTTTCTTTGAATGTATGTTGTCCCTTATGTTGATGCCTTTGGCCTGTTGTATAATCTGTTGATGTATACTGTAATTCTCGTATGCTCTTACTGCTTTTACATGCATTGTAATCAGGGCATCCTTGTAAAAGAGAGTTTGCCCTCCCTGTTTAAATAAAGGAGAGAGACAAACAAACAAACAAACAAACATACATACAAACGCTGCAACGCCTGATGCTTCTACAGTGTTAGTATATCTACCACTCAATATTAGGGGAATTTGGAACTAATTTTGTTTTATGATTGAAACTGAAGCTCTTAGCTGAAGTTCAGCTTTAGCTCCTGAGTCAACAAGAAATGCGATGTTTTTTCCTGCCACTTCTAGAGTAATTTCAGATCAAACCTCAAATCTACTCATCTTTGTGATGTTGAATGCTTCTTGACTGTGGTGTGGTGTTTGTGTGTGTGTGTGTGTGTGTGTGTGTGTGTGTGTGTGTGTGTGTGTGTGTGTGTGTGTGTGTGTGTGTGTGTGTGTGTGTGTGTGTGTGTGTGTGTGAGAGAGAGACAGAGAGGGAGAGAGAGAGCGATGTCGGGGGTGCATTCACCAGACTCAAGAGTCTCCCACGTCCCCGCCGCCAGTCACTCTTCATTATTTATTTGGTCTGACATTGACGCTTTTCCTCCTCCACCTCTGAGCCCCAATGGCTTTTCCCGTGTTGTCCCGTCTGTTCCAATTCTTCTCATTACTTTCTCTTCCGAGTCAGCCCCCACAGTGATTACATAAGGTCAAGTAATTGTAATCTCTAATAACGGATTATATATATAGATTCAAAAAAAGGACTGGTTGTTAAAATCCCTAGTGTTTGCACTGCAACAGTTTCGGTGGGAATTAAACTGGAGATGACTGCCAAGGTGACATTGCCACCACCAGCACACATCGTCATTTGTGTACCTCAGCATCACAGGGTGTTTTGGCCTTTTATCACAAGACACCCTTCGCTGATGCAGGTCCACCCACAGGTTGATCGGTCCTGGGTGTGTGACCTGTGGTTAGCTGTTCACCCTGGCAGCCCCAGACGGCGTCTCTCCTTTTGATCCAGATCCAGTGGCTCGTCCTCTCAGCAGTATTGGCTAGCTCTTTAATCACTCTCCTGTGGGCCTGCCCCCTGACTCCTAGCTCCCTCAGGAGTTTTGCTGTGGAGCTGGCAACAAAGCCCCTACAACCCATCTCAACAGGGCGCACCTTCACCTTCCAGCCTCTGTCCTCTGCTTCGGCTGCTAGGTTGGCGTACCACAGCTTCTTACGCTCGTACGCTTCATCTACTCAAATAAAAAAAAGTATAAGTGTTTGTGTATTATGCTGACAAACGTTCGATTCGTGTCGACCACTTGTGAAACAATTCGGTTGTAGACGTCGTCTCTCAACTCCACCTCCATTCTCGCATCTCAAATTGCCAATCTGACTGTAAATGATGACGGGCGCATGGAAGAGGAAGTCTTCATGGAAGCCAACAGCCAGCAGCTACACTGGGAGCTCCAAAATTGTGGCCTGTCCCTCTGAGTTCTGAGGTTCTGAGATTGAAGTAGTCATGACTGCGCCTGTTAGGTTGTCCCGAGGTTTCAAGGTGGGATCTTAAAGGTGCAAATATTAAGTGGGCCCTCCTCGACCCCATTTTATCCCTATCATTAAAGCTGGCTCTTCAACTGTTGCAGAGGCCTCTAGGATATAAGAAATAGCAGTAAGTTAATAAGACTACCTTACTGCTGTACCTCCTTGGTGGTGCGTGGGCTCGCTGAAAAGATCGACAAAGTGGTCCCAGTGGTTAAACTGGTATTGTGAACTGGACATCGTCGGTCCTCTTCACTCAAAAGAGTTGTAAGACATTAGTCATCCCTTTGGGAATATTTTCACAAATAAGTCTGTCAAACAGTATGCAGATTTTCAACACTAAAATCTAACCTCCTGTTTTAATCCCTCTGCCCTGCATGGAATCCATCCATCATTTTTTTTCATATATTTTTTCTGACAGACAAAGGATTAAAACATTGCTGAGGCGATAAAAGGCCATAATGTATTGCTGAAATGATGAGGCCAACAATATAACAATTAATACAATATCTTGTAGTTTGCTCACACTATAATATATTGTCAATGACATTAATGTGAATGACATTTTGGGCTGAATTGTGCAGTAATACCAACCGACAATGTAGAAATACTCTTAAATCTAAATCTCTTTCTCATGTTAGGAAAAAAAAGTATCTAATTGTATCAACAGAATTGACTAAATGTCTATATTTTCAGTGAAAAATGTAAAGTCTCTGGTAGAATGACACATGAGGGCTTCAGGTAAAGTTGAAGAATTTGTCTCATTCCATCTGATTTGCAAGGAGAACAAATGCCATACCTCTCCCAAATATCCCATTTTGAGCGTTAATCCCATAATTGAATAATTCCACAATCCCATAATTTCTTAACTCCTTATCTTAACTTCCTTATCTTCACGATTCCGGAGTTTCCAGATTTCCCTGCCCTAAATTCAGCTTTTACGACCCCATCTTAACACCTTCGTTCTCCCGTAGGCCCCACAAACGATCCTGGAGGAGTTTTTGCCTTCCCCTGAGAATAAAATGACATATTTTTTTACATACCGTAAAAGAAAATCTATTTTAACAAGGCAGAAAAAGGCCACCGTTTCCTCCCCATCCACAAACCAGTGTTAGACTATCAGAGGTGATATGAGGTTATTCATCCAAAGGAGGACAGTTAGCGTGCTTGTCAGCTGATGCAGAGAGGACATTTAAAGATAGATGAGAATTGTTTACCTATCGGCTCATCTTATTGTATTAACTCCGGCAGTATTACTGAGACGGCAACATCATAACCGATGGAATAACTCGTCTTGAAATGTTTTGCCTTATCCATTCAAGATTTTATCACATTATTAGAATTTTACATGTTCATTTGGCAAGATTTTCTTAGCTACATTTTTAAGTGCTTGTTTATGGTTTGGTCCTCAGACAGTACCAGTAGAGGGCAGCAGTGACTCCATATTAATGAGTCCACTGTCTCCCCCTCTTTCTTTCTTTCTCGCTCTCTCGGTCTCTCTGTCGCTCTGTCTCTATCACTCCCCTCCTCTCTCTCTCGCTCTGTCTGTCTCTGTCCCCCTCCCCCTCTCTCTTCTCTTCTCTTCTCTTCTCTTCTCTTCTCTTCTCTTCTCTTCTCTTCTCTTCTCTTCTCTTCTCTCTCTCTCTCTCTCTCACCCTCTCTCCCTTTTCCCCCTTGTCTCTCTCTCACTGTGTCTCTCTCTCTCCCTCCCCCTCTCTTCTCTTCTCTTCTCTCGCCCCCCCCCCCACACACACACACACATCTTTGTTTCCTATCTTCTGCAATTTCATGAACAAATTTGGACTTGGTCGTGTAGTTTTGGCTGACTTAGGCTAGTGTAGTCTGTAATTTAGTTTCTAAACCAATTGTTATTGGCTAACAATCGATAGCGTCCCTCGACCTCTCCTTTAATCCCTGTTTTCATGAGATGTCAGCCCTGACCACGCCACACTAATCCTCTACTACCACAGATGTTCTTGTCAGTATTTAAGTAGTGAAATATGCAGCATCTCAAAGAGGATATGGTTTAACTAAGCTATAGCGAATGTCTCAGATGGGTTGAGCAAATTATACGTTTTTTTAGTGTGTGCATTTGCATATGCATGAGGAGGAGGAGAAACAAGAGGAGGAGAGATAGAGATACATTTTGCAGTGGTTGTGGAGTTACTATCTCCTTTTGGTCATCTGGTGACCCAAACAGCTGTTGTCACTACACTGTGGGCTTGTTGTCATTACATAACAAGTGTGTGTGTGTGTGTGTGTGTGTGTGTGTGTGTGTGTGTGTGTGTGTGTGTGTGTGTGTGTGTGTGTGTGTGTGTGTGTGTGTGTGTTTGTGTTTGTGTTTGTGTTAGTAGCTGCTATTCCCACACCTGTGTTTGTTAAAGAATGTTGACTTTATTTTTTCCACAGAAATCTATTGGGTACGCTCCTCTGTAACACAAAGAAATGTGAATTCTGAGATGAATGACAAGAGCAATTAATCCCTTTTAGATCCATCCCTCTCCCTCTCCCCCCCCCCTCTCTCTCTCTCTCTCTCTCTCTCTCTCCCTCTCCCCCCCTCTCTCTCTCCCTCTCTCTCTCTCTCCCTCTCCCCCCCTCTCTCTCTCCCTCTCTCTGTTTATTCCTTGTGTTTCTCTTGGCAGCGTGAAAGATAAACAGTCAGGGTCACAGCAAAACAGCAAACAGATATACCCTCTCTTTTCCTCCTCCTCCTCCCCCAAGTTTCACACCACTCCCCTGCCCAGCAGCTTTTCCTCTCCTCTCCTCTCCTCTCCTCTCCTCTCTCCTCCGCCAGCCCTCGCTGACACTCCATTCACCTCCTACCGGTCAGCCCTCCACCGAACCGTCACAGATGCTCAGCGATCACCTCAATATTTCCTTCTGCTGTTTCTCTCTTCCGTCACATTTTCTCTGTGAGGGTCAGTGTTACCTCCCTCTTGTGTTTCGGTTGTAGCCGGTCAGACTCTCCTGTCCTCGCTAAGATAGGGGCCAGGCCCTGATTTTATTTTTTTTAACTTTTTTTTTGTTTGGTGTGAGACATTAAATGAACTTGCAGTATGTTTCAGTGTGATCTACTCTATATCCATAAATCTGCTAAATAAACTGCATGCCCACATTTTGAACAGCGTAGCACATATATATGCCCCGGCGACGTGGGAGCGCTGCTGGGTGTAAGGGGGCTGTGGGCTTCTCAGCTCGGCTCAGAGAGCTTTCCGAATGGCTCTTAAATTAAATCAAAGGGCCCGTGGCAAAACAAGGCAAGCCAAACCACTGAAGCAGCTAAACGGATGGGGTGGTCTGTTTGGTTGCTGCTGGTTAGAGAAAATGTTTATTTGACCCAGTTGAATGGAAAACCAATCGACCCGTTCATCGTTTCTGTTCGCCTGTCTGATGTTAAATTAACTGCGCAGGACATAGACAAGGGGGAAGGAGCGAGAGGGCAATGCGGAGAAAAAGACAGCAAAGAGGTGAAACAACCCGTGTGTGTGTGTGTGTGTGTGTGTGTGTGTGTGTGTGTGTGTGTTTGGATGCACGTGATTGGGTGTGCATCTTCATTGACCGACTCAATTAAGTTCGACGGTGCTGATGTGGACGTGTCAGCGAGGTACGTCTCTGTCACAGTTGTGTGCAGTGAGCACCAAAGTTGTGCGGATGTGTTTTCCTGGAGCATCTTAAAACACTTAGTCACTGTGACAGAGGAATGTACTGAATGAAAAGGCTACCGTGCCAGCAGATGTGCCTGTTAGCAGGCAGCGATGGAAGCCAGCTCATACTCTGCACATCCAGAAACCCGACTTTCGAAAGCTGGCCCAAAAAGGGGTTACATAATTCTGGGAGTTAATTCTGAGAAGCTCGAAGCCGCTGGATAGGGTACCACATATGACCCGTCCCACAAACCAAACGGAAGGGAAATAAGGGTCAGAGGTTAGAGAGACACCTGGCTTACAGTGGGAAGCAAATATACTACACTGTAGGTTTCGCAAGTTTCGCTAAAAACGTCACAGATTTAGCCGCACGTTCGACAGCAGCAAAGCACCGTGGGGACCGGCAATGAAAACTATAGAAAATAAAGAAAAGAAGCTTTCTTTCAAAAGTAAGGTATCCATGATGTTTCTTTTATTCTCATTCTGAAAATTAGCATGTTAAGAGACATCAGGTAGCTAATACGAAACACTTGATATCGAAACACTGAAACCTTCTAGACCACAGTTCGGAAACTCAGAACAAAAAGCTGAAACACTGCTCTGTGTTTTAAAAATGTTCTTCTCAAGGGTTAAAAGTTTGAAAGCCGCCGACTTGGCAAGTACAAAAACACGCATTTTGAAGGAGAAAAAAAAATCTAAATACACAAACAAGTAACTGCCACAGCAGACACATGAGAACACATTACACTGCAGAGGCACACACACACTTGTGTGTACACACACACACACACACACACACACACACACACACACACACACACACACACACACGCAGTTTATTCAAGTGGAGGCCTTAGGCTGGCACATCTCGTGCCTTTTTGCCAAGTTTGCCAGAGACCGCAGCTTAGCATACTTAACCTTTGACCTCCACCATCCGGCTCTGACATGGCCCCCCACCTGCTAGCCCTCATGATGGCTTTTCAACATGGTCTGCTCACACACGTGTTGCCCTGTGCCCTATGCGGGTCAACAGGTGCTTTCTGACGTACTGGGAGCCGGCTGGATTTGAGTGGTAGCTGCTGTAATACTGCGTTTCACCAGCTGAGGGAGGGATGGAGTCACAATCATGCGTGTGTGTGTGTGTGTGTGTGTGTGTGTGTGTGTGTGTGTGTGTGTGTGTGTGTGTGTGTGTGTGTGTGTAGAGAAAGAATTCTCTCTGCCCTTTGCTGAATCAGGAAAGTGTGCATGTGTTACATCTGTGAATTTGTGTTTATGTTTCAGTCAGTCTGCCCTCTGGCTCACTCTCTCCATGTGTGTGTGTGTGTGTGTGTGTGTGTGTGTGTGTGTTCATTACATGGGAGGGACATTCAGGGGACTGCTGCTGCTTGCTACACATGTGGTAAATGTCTGTTAAGGAGGAGAGGAGAGGAGAGTCCCTCTGACCATGCAGCGACTGGATAAAGACAGCAGCGAGAGAGAGACAGACAGACACAGAAAGACGGAGAGAGCCAGGGGGAATAATCTATGTCTGCTTGTCACATTTCCACCGTTCCATTCCAGCTGTAGGGAATGAGCGAGAGAAAGGAACAAAGAGAGAGAGAGGGGAAAAAAAGAGTGGAAAAAAGGCCACGCAGTAAAGAAGAAGGGGATCAATGATGGACTGAGCACACAGGGAGAGACAGCGGTGGAGACAGACAAAGAAGAAAACAGAAAAAACTAAAAGAACAAGTCAAGGCAATCTGGCCTGGAATGCCTATAGTCAAGGATCCATATGTGGCGACCTGAAAAAAAAAAGGAAGAATACGGGAGCGGGGTGGAGGAAAAAAAGAGACGAAGAGCGAAACAGAGACAATAAGGAGCAGAATGCCGTGACTGGGGAAATGGAGGAATGGGTGACTCGGATGGGAAACCGCGATACGTTTGCACAGAGGATGCCGGAGATTACTGAAAGGTGGTTTGGTGGTAGTATCACAAAAATCTGGCTTCACCAACGTATGAATATCTTTTTATTTTGACTCCACACTTTCAATAAATACAAAATACATATCAGCTTCATAGTCATTGGAAAAAAAAACACGGAAAAGGAGTTCGTACTATTTTACTTAAATTCAAATCAGACAGCTGAGAGAAGGGGAAACAACCATAAGACACAATGAAGGTCAATGGGAGGAGAAGACAGTTTAAGTTAACGTCTATGAAGTTACTTTCCGGAGGCACAGGTACGCCTCCTTCCACCGTGGCACCAGATGAGCTACGGCGAGGACGAGCAACAATCTTTTGACAGGTTAATTTGTGGGAAACGGATGAAAGACAAGTTTTTAAAAAAACAGATTCAAACTTGTTCGTGATTTTCATAAACAGACTAAAGATGCCTGCTCAAGGTTTTGTGTGTGTGTTTGTGTGTGTTTTTATAGTTTTTGAACCCCACCTTGCCACCCACCAAGTTTACTGCATTGTGTGTCTGTGCTGCTGATTAGTGGTACTCTTTACCAGTGGAAAACACACAACCAAATAAACACACACACGTGCACGCATGCACACACACACGCACACACGCATGCACACACACACACACACACACACACACACACACACACACACACACACACACACACACACACACACACACACAGAGTATGAAAGACCCCTTTTGCCCATCATCCCTAATGGATGAAGGTGGGAACTCGCTAAGGCTGCACTTCAGAAGGAAGTCTTGTCCACGTAATCAACTAAGTACAAGCCATGAACAATCTGTCATGTACATTAGTATCTCTGACATGGGGAGGGGGGCACCTTAAAAAACATAAATGAAGACGCAAACGAACTTAAATTTTTTTTAAGAAAAAAAAACAAACATAGAAATCCAACAAAGGGGCGAGTGAAAGAGGAGACAGAAGCGGAAGGGAGCAGGTGAAAAAGTTGTGGTTGGTTCACTTCATCGCTCCATTCGTTCTCTCAGTGAGTCTTTGGAAAGAGAATATATTCATTTGCACTGCTCCTCTACTCTTCTTTGTTCAATACAATCCAGAGGCTGAAACCAGGGTGGGCATTTGGGGGAGGACGTGGAGAGGAGAGGTTGGAGAGGGGTGTGGCATTTTTGCTAACCCAGTGTGCAGGTCTGAGTTAGGTCCAAGAGAGGGTTAGGTTTTGGAAGGGTGGGTGAGGGGGCAGTTTCAGAGGGGGAGAGAGGCCACAACTCAATGCCTCCAGCTCTGCCTTTTGTCTGGATCCTTCATCATCAGGTCCTCTTCCTCCTTGGAATCTGTGAAGCAAAAAGGAACATCTGGTTACCAAGAGAGCATTTGTGAGTTGCGTGCACACAGGTTGTGCAATGGGATGGTGGAGGGTTTTTGTGTGTGTGTCTGTGTGTTTGTGTGTGTGTGTGTGAGTGTGTGTGTGCACGTGCGCGTGTGCATATGTCTCACCAAGGCACTCGGGACAGCACTTGCCCTCTTTGCGGGTGATGTTGGTGCAGGTCAGTACAGGACATTGCTTCCTTTGACATTTGGTCACACCATGCTGTGTGTGTATGTGGGGGGGGGGTAGGTGAAAGGAAGGTAGGATGGAGGGAAATGAGAAGAGAGAAAGCATTAAAGGGACAAACCAAGACATATTAGAAACATGTCTCACAATGGTAATAACATGCCTCCATCCTAATGTGAAAGAAGTAGCTTTAAAAAAAGAAAAAAAAACTTTAAAAAAAATGAAGAGTATAAATATGAATCAGTTACATTTCGATTTGATGGTTTTGAGTATTCAAACAATAGACCTGTGGGAAGAGCGATGTCGTCTCAAAAATCTACGAGAAAAAACACAGAACTTTTGGCAAGAATCGTTTGCCATTGGGGGATATGGAAAAAAAAATTCCACTGTTTCATTGTTTTTTCCATTGTTTCATTGTTTTTACAGCATAACTCCATTTTCCAAGTGTCAGCTTCTCCCCTCAAGTAACAGCTTGGTTGCAATACTTGGGGATTTGCATTTAAACTAAGCCTTTCTAATGTGCGACTTCAAATTTAATATAAAAAAAAACTTAATGAAAATAAAGCTAAAGTTGAAAAAATTAGGAATATACCATGCCTTTCAAACCAACATCTCAGAGTTTACCCCGGCTGCTGCTGGGATGTCCCTGTGGGTTCAAGGCTGCCCAGGTCAGCGGACTTTCCCGGCTATTGCCAGGTTGTGGACTTAAACATCTGATGAAAGGAACTACTTCTAACAAAAAAAATAATATAATAAAAGCCCCCTATCTATTCAGGCAAATAGCTGTAGAGGCAACAGATGAGCTTATTGATAGAGCTGAAAGGTCTCATTTGATGACAGTAACAGCTATGTGTGTGCTGTCCAACTGTCCTTGAACAAGGCACTGACGACAACTACTCCTGCTGCACTCACTCAAAGTCTGTTTAGATAAGAGTAACAGATAAATGATTAAAATATAAAATCTAAATGGGAAATGTGAGCCTAGGCTGTGAAACAGAAAATACGCCTTTGTAATACTATTTGTACAAGCTGGCAGGGGTGGGCATTAGAAGAGGTCTCTATCTTACTTTCTTTTTTAAATATTTAGCATCCATGAGAACTCTTTATCTCTCTTCACATGGTTCTGACCTGTGCTGATATCCAGCACAGTGCAGGGCCACTCATGCCCTTACTCTCATGCCATGTAGCAATGTCAATATATTGGCACGTCTGCAAATAACTTCAAACCTTCTTGGGCTTATCATGCTATACGATTAATACTTTGTTACAATACAATACAATTGTATTATATACAATCCAATACAATACAATACAATACGAACGTTATTAATCCCGCTAGGGGCAATTTGTTTGGAGCAGCTTGTTGTACACAAAACACAGTAATATGCAAAAAAAAACAATAAATAATAACACTCCACAATAAATAATAACACTCCATGGAGCTAAATGTGGAATAAAATCTATAAGATCTATAAGTAATTAATAATATTAATAGGCTAGTTAAACTTGGTAAACAACATTGACCCTCTTTCAACCTTCAAATCGCATCTCAAAACGTACCTTTTCAAACTGGCATATTCAGTTTGATCCATGCTTCATTGAGTTGTGCAGATGTCGATTTTATATTTATCTGTTGTGTTAACTTTTTATTGTCTACCCTGCTTTGTTTTGATTTTACGCTGTCTGATACAGTGCCGTTTGTTTTTTTGTTTTGCTGTGTTTTTTTGTTTTGCACCCACAAATAAAATGCATTATTATTATTATTAAAATGATTAGATCAAACAAAACACTACAGAGCATTTAATAATTGAATTGCAGAGGGAATGAATGATTTAGAATAACGGTTAGTTTTACAAGCAGATAAGCATAACGACACCCTGATGGCAACAGAGAAAATTCATTTGCAAGAACTTGTCTAGAAGAAGCCAAAATACTTGCTGCTTTTAGGAGGATTTGTTGGTTGTAAAAAGAATTCAGATCGAATTAACAGAGTTGAGGTCAATTTAAAACGAGTGAAATATGTCCAGTCCTGGAAAAACTCTAAACCCATTCCCCTGCTTGACCCATACTCCCATATTATACCTCCCAACCCCTTCCCTCCCCAATACTTACATCACACCAGCAGTTGATGCACTTCATCTCCCCCACCAGGGGTACGCGGGGATGCCAGTTATCGCTGTTCTGGTAATAGCTTTTGCCGAACCTGCAGTGGCGAGTGTCATCTGCCTGCATCATGTCAGCATGATCCAGGCCTGCTGTGCCCCTCTCCTCCTCTGGACACTCCTTACAGCAGTCTGAGGGGCTGCGCCTCACCGGCCGACTACACGTCAGCATGGGGCACGTCACCTTCTCACAGTGCACCTCGCCAGTCAAACCCTGTGGATGTTGAAGGAAAATGAGTAGATGTAAACTTTAGAGGAGATAAAATCGATATCAGAGAGTCACAGGTGTGAGTTGTTTTAGGCTGGTTATGAAGATTGAGATCTTAAATTTTGTGTTGTTTGCTTTTGTTCCTTTTCTGGATTCATAGATTGATCGTCATCAGTGTGCATTAACCTTGCACGTGCAGACAGCACATTTGATATAGCCAAAGGGAGGAACAAAGGGATGCCATATGGTTCCAGGGGCATGCATCTTCTGGTCTCCCTCAAAGTAGCACCCTGAGAGAGAGAGAGAGAGAGAGAGAGAGAGAGAGAGAGAGAGAGAGAGAGAGAGAGAGAGAGAGAGAGAGAGAGAGAGAGAGAGAGCTCAGTCACTGAGGACAAACTGTCAGCATTTTGAGTTAACGTGTGCCTGCAGGGAAAAGCAGGATGAATGAAATACAGGCGTGAGAGATTTAGGAGAAAAAAAAAACAAAAGTCGCTATAGGAAGAGGTACAAAAATAGAGAGAAAGGGGTAGATTAGATAGGGAGATATCAATAGAGAGAGACAGAGACACAAACAGAGAGAGAGAGAGACAGACAGACAGACAGACAGACAGATAGACATAGAGATGAAGAAAAGGGTAGTAGAGAGGGAGACTGACAGGGAGACACTTCTTACCTTCAGGATGTTCTTCCAACCTCTCAGGAGCTTTCATGTCCTTGGGCTCCTTCCTCTCTACATAGGAAACAGGAAATGGAGACATAAAAGAGGATTCGTTTTCAACTTTACGATCGCTGTGGGGAGGACTGTGGGCTTTACTCAAGGGGGTTGAAATGTACATAGTACATCTAACACGGTACTAAATGAATGTAAAGCGCTCTCCAAAAATTTTTAATGTATAAACATATCTCTCTCTCTCTCTTGCTCTCTCTCTCTCACTCTCTCTGCGTTCTTCCTTTCTCTCTCTCTCACCATCACAGATCGGGCAGCACTTGTCCTCAGGCTGAGTGGTGCGAGAGCAGGTGAGCACAGGGCAGATGACTGGATCGCAGATCACGGTGCGCTTCTACAGGGAAGAATAAAAGATGCACCGTTAGTGGTACAACACTGAATACATATTTAGGATACACTCATGGATATTAATTCATTCATATCATTTCCCAAGTTATAAGTTCACCAAATATTTTAAAACAACCATCCATAAAGCCAAAATATTAATTAAAAAAATAATCAAAGATTCCCAAACTCTTTCAAAGTAGGATTATTCCCTCCACTAAACATTTTTCAACTCATTTGCTCTGGGCCTGCTAAACGTCAAGCAGAGAAAGATCACTGAGTTTAAGTGAAGCAGAATTAATTATATTTAATTAACCCATTGGTAAAAACTATTGACAAATCAGTGTCTCCTGCCTGTAGCCTATTTGTATTTTGAAAACCTTTGTTTTCTCAGCAGAGCTTTCTAGACAACACATCCCCATTTTCAGTCACACTATCCTGCCCAGTACACTAACCACAGGCCTCTACTGTAAGCAACTGGATAGCGTCACCTGGGGAGTGGTTGCGGGAGTTTGGGGGTGAGCTGACTTGCACAAGACCAGTTTGACAGTAGATGTCAAGGGAGTGGGTAAGAATTACTCAATCCATTTTATGAGCATTTTACCAGCACTTTACCAGCAACCTGCTTTTCCCAGGGTAGATTGCAGAGATCTGAACTGGCAATCTTCCCGTAACAGTCTGCTTCCCTGAACTTGGGACTACCCAAGTGCTCTGCTGACATTACCGCATTGTGCGCTAGCATATCCACTCGGTGTCTATGTTGATTTGTGCACTCACATGGCGGACCAAGATTTCAGTGCTACGGGGCCACCCTTGCATTCAAGCTCTGTACCTGGCAGCTGCAGGAAAAGCACTTGTCATAGTTGGGGATCCACTGGGAGCCGTGGGCGTGGTGCTGTCCCTCAAAGAAGCAGGTGTGGGGGTCTTTCTTCAGCTCCTCGGGATCCCTCACAAATAGGTCATCGAACTCTGCCTCATCTACCTCTCCCCTGGTCCCAAACTCACAGTTATTTGGTACATGGACCTGCAGGGAGAAGTGGAATCAAAGGCAGAGGAGGATGGAATGGATGGAGATGAGAGTGAGAGAGAAGGACGAATGTATAATGGGGGAAGAAAGGATGAGAGAAGCGAGTGAAGATGAAGTGATGAAAATTAAGAAGGTAAGGAGAGACGTGAGCAAGCAGAAAAGGAGGGAGTGTTGTGGAGAGGGGGTGAAAGCAAGGACAGAGGATAACGATTGTGGAAAATGCAGAGCATGCAAGTGTGTTGAGACAGTGGGAGGGATAGGGGTGAAAAGAGAGGGGGAGAAAAAGAAAGCTTAAGACAGGAGTGATTTGTTGGCTACAGCTGACATGAGGCTGGTGTCAAGCTGATTTGTTAATTGGTCCTAAACGAAGCATTCAGCCCGCTTTTCACTCTATGCTCCAGGCAGGTGATTGTCTATGTATTGGACCACTTCACTATTAAAATAGCTGGACCTCACTGTCACTATGCATGCACGTGTGTGTGTGTGTGTGTGTGTGTGTGTGTGTGTGTGTGTGTGTGTGTGAGATCCCTTTCTGAATGTTATGTTCATAAACATGTTTCTGTGCTTTTGGGCCTCCAGTAAACTTTGACCTTTCACCTAAACCTCTGTGGGCAGTGAAAGTGTGAGTTTGTGTGGGCCAACACCTGCTAAGTAAGCAATCACATAGGTACATAAAAATTACCATCTTTCTTCTGGTATTTTCTATATAATAATCATTACCTATGAGTGTCGTGCACCTGCTAAATAAAAAGTTTGGGGTTGAAGCCGCAGAGCTCACTTCATTGGCCTGGTCATCACCACATGTGGAGGTACTTTAATGTAGCTGACAACATGGATGAAGAAACAGTGTGGCTGATTTGTTTCTGACTGAACAAATGAGTCAGCCTTACACAATCTTTACTGCACACAATTGATATTTTTAACCTCTCCTTGTTAGAGCGTGTCACGGGGCAAGTCAAGCTTGCTAAACTAGCATTTTATTGGGTTTACAGCAGTAAAATGGTTGCCTCATAATAAAAAACGTAGTAAAGTCGTTATGTCATGTATGCCTTAAGTTGGTGCTGTGGACACAGATGTAAAATTGTGGTTATGTGCTGGTCCTGCTCCTGCTTACCCGTCCTCGAATCTCTCCTCGGGGATTCAGCTTAGTGCTGACCTGAATGAAAGCTGTTCCTCTGTCCAGGTGTTGTAGCAACTCCACGCTAATGTCTTTCAACACACCCTGTGCCTGAGAGGAGAAGAGAAGAGAAGAGAAGAGAAGAGAAGAGAAGAGAAGAGAAGAGAAGAGAAGAGAAGAGAAGAGAAGAGAAGAGAAGAGGAGAGGAGAGGAGAGGAGAGGAGAGGAGAGGAGAGGAGAGGAGAGGAGAGGAGAGGAGAGGAGATCCAATAGATAAAAATGTGTGTTATTATCTCTGGGTTTATTGGTGTGTGACCATGTACATTAATGTATCTGTGTGTGCGTTATATGTATATGTGGGTCAATGTTCACATACCTGTGAGCCATAGAAGCCAGTGAGCAGCCTCTTGTGAGTGGTGCTGCTCTCATCAATCTCGCCAATCTCAGCCAAACCATGGAGGTGAGCACTGACAGTCAGATCATCAGTCTTGCTGAGGCCTGCCACTACAATTTCATAATGGAGGTGACACTGTTCATCCACTGACACCCAGGCATGGCCCCCAGCACTGGTTCTCACTGAGGGTGATACAAACTGGCCTGCCAAGGGGATGGGCAGCTCTGGAGGAGGGGCAAAACAGAAATGAAAGGGTTAAACTGTCTGTCTGTTCATCTGTCTGTCTCGTCTGTCTGGCTAACCAACATTCCTTAGCTCCTCCTATTTATCTATCCCTCCCTCCATCCACTCTCACCTATTTCATATCTTCCTTCTCTTCAGTCGTCTATTTTACCTAATCATGCAGCTCCTTTGTGTTTCAATCTAATCAACCATCCATGCTTCCCAACTCCTGTATGTCATGCCCCCACCCTATTTCCTGCCCTCTGCCTCCATCCGTACCATGTTTGGGAGCCTCCAGGCCACTGTAGAGCAGCGCCTTGATCTGTCCTCTCAGCTCTCCCTCCTGGCTGTGTGCTGTGGCCGCATTGATAAAGAGTTCGTTCTGCAGCAGCATGTGTATGTGGCGTGCCTCCAGCCGGCTCCAGCTGCCGGAGGCACGGCCGGTGGCGCTGTCATACTCTGAGGTCAGATCATACAGGATGGAACGCTTGTTGCGACGCCGTGGCTTCAGCTCGATGGTGAGCCCCACCACATCACTGGTCAGGCCTGCCAACTGCACCTGTGTGTGTGTGTGTGTGTGGGGCGGGGGGGGGGGGGGGTTAGATGTGACTGGCTGCATTTCTTTTTTCTTTTCTTTTTTGATTAAGGTTGGTTTAAGACCAGCTTGACTTTATGCCTGTGTAATCTAATGAGGGTAAGTTTGAATGTCATCTCTTCTGCTGCTACACTATCATTACATAGTCAATACGTTTGGTTTCAGCTTGGCTAATCTTCCATCAAATAACTGTTACAAAGAACAGCACGTTGCAAACTGTGGAAAAATCCATACCTGGTAGTCCAATGTGCCATTGTCATGGAGATTAAAGATGGCGGAACCCACCCCACCGGTCTTTCCTGGTGTCAAGGCATCGCCACTGGACATAACACTCTGGATGGCTAGACAGAAGAAAGGGTAAAATTTACTAGACATGAAGAGAGGGTAAAATTTAGAGCAACACAAAGGTGTTTAATGTCATAAAAGCTCATTACATAACATTCTTCCCCATATCATAGTTCTACAGTCAAGAAATTTCACAATCAGGCCACTGTAGAGCAGCACCTCAATGTTTTTTTTTCTTCTTTCACCCATAATAGTCTGAAAGAAAGCAAGGCAGTGTTTCCTCGCATTATTATTGACTGGAGGAGGTTGAGTTGGAGTGGATAGTGCATTGCCTCATGTTTTATAACCCCCCTACACACACACACACACACACACACACACACACACACACACACACAGTGTCATCCCTTTACCAAGGAAGAGTCATTTAGGGGCCAGATTGAAATCAGCTCATATCAGAAATGTGTATTTGTGATCGGGTGCGCACTCTTCTGCATGTGCATGCATGTGCTATTATTTGAGCCAAAATCAATTATTTTGATCAAATACACACACACACATGCACACACACAAGTATTACAGCAAGGTTAAGCCTAGAATGAGGTAACCCCTGTTGAATGCAGCAGGCTTAAAGAGCTTGAGCTTAGGTACTGGGAGAGGGCAGGAGGCAATGAGTAACAGACAAAGACATAAAAAAAGACAGGGTGATGGAAAAAGGAGCTAAGCAGGGAGACAAAGTGGAGCAACAAAGCCAAAGGACGCACAGGGCGGACAGCAAATGTCGGGATGGCTCAGATACGGCAAGACGGTTGAGGTGACATGGAGTGAGGGAGAGAGAGAAAGAAGGAGAGGGAGAGTGAAAGAGAGAGATGAAAGAAGAGAAGGAGAGAGTGAAAAGAGTGTGTTGACTTTGAATTCTTCACACATAACGTCAAGCTGTTAATCACAGAACTGGAACACCAGCATGGAGAAGCAGGTCCAGCAGACTGTGACCTTGGCAGCGCCAGTGTGTGTGAGTTCATGTGAGTGTGTGTCTGTATGCTACGCAAAAAGGGACTTTTCTGTGTGTTTTTTTTTTAATCCTGTGTTTATGTATATGCCATCGCCAGTGTTTGTTCATCAACATGTATGTGTTATGTGTTAGACAACAATGGTGTGTTTTGGAGTGGTTAGGTTACCTTCATGTTCATGTTCATTTTGAAAGAACATATGTGTGTGTGTGTGTATGTGTGTGTGTGTGTGTGTGTGTTTGTGTGTGTGTGTGTGTGTGTGTGTGTGTGTGTGTGTGTGTGTGTGTGTGTGTGGTTTCACATGAGTGGACTGTCCATAACATTCCTGAATCCTCACACATAGACATACATACATGCACACATACACACATACATATGTATGCATGCACCCAATTCTCTCTCTCTCTCTCTCTCTCTCTCTCTCTCTCTCTCTCTCTCTCTCTCTCTCTCTCTCTCTCTCTCTCTCTCTCTCTCTCACACACACACACACACACACACTCAGATATACACAGGGACACACACACACAGTCTTGGTGGGCCACCAAGTCAAACAGCAAGTCTATAAACATCGTTTTCCTTCAGCGATAAGACTTAACGGAACAAAGAATACAGACAGAAAGAAAGACCGAAAGACAGAAAGAAAGAAAGAAAGAAAGAAAGAAAGAAAGAAAGAAAGAAAGAAAGAAAGAAAGAAAGAAAGAAAGAAAGAAAGAAAGGGGAGAGAGAATGGCAAAAACAGCCGCAGATGGACAAGTACAAATGAGCAACACGAAACACATTCCTCTGAACTTTTCTGCTTTTCTGGCCTCTAGTGTGAGGTGCTGCTGCTTGTTGGGACTAGGAGTTGAGCAGAATTCAGACCAAAAAGATGCTCAAGATGCAAGTCAGGTGTGTCACCGCATGAAGGGAGTTTAGAGGTACCATTTGGTTGGCTGATTAATAGATTGTTTGAAGGATGACTCACTGTCACAAGATTTTCTGCCGGTGATGAAACCAGAAATGAGTCGGGGGTCCTGTCCCTCTGTCGCCACGGCGATCTCCAGTTGGCCCCGGGACAACCAGAAGAGCTCTCGGCTGTTCAGGTCTGTCAGCACCTCCGCAAAGTCCGGGTCCTACACAGAAAAACAGTTTGTTCAAGACTAGCCACCTCCGTGGGTTGACTTCAGAGGCACCAACCATACTCGGAGATGTTTTCTGGGTCAACAAATGGATCAACATAAACAGCTTGTCAAAACCGTGTCACTATCCCCCTGAGATCCTGTTGACATGTTTTCATGATGTTGACATTTCAGCTTGACCAATACCCAATCAAACAAGACCTATGCCTTTGTCTTTGTTGGGCTTCGACTAAATTGATCTTTACAGTACATTATCTTCATAGTTTACAGTAAATAAAGATGATCTGAGCACTGTAAACTCCTCGAACAAACCACACAGAAAAGAGAAATAAACTGAGGCTAAGATTAATTTTGGGGATCACAAAGGAGTCCCAAAGTCACATGTTGTTATGGATACAAACGGTTGCGTCACAGGAAGAACAAAACATATTTCAGCCTGCTCATATGGCAAGACTCAAAATCAAAGCACAAAGATGGCATGCCTTGGCCTAACACGTTGCACATTGCACCCAGTTGCATTTCTTCCCAAAAAGGTCAACAGGATTTAAAATCAACAGGGGATTGGGAAGGACGTTGAAAAATGTCGGTTCAACAGGACAGATGTACGAGCGATGTTAAGTAAATGTTACTTTTAAGAGTTCAGACCCCATTTTAATATAAATATCAATGCACTATAAATCTGTCACGAGAAAAAAGCCAGAACAGGCTGAATTTGAAGAAAGGGGAGGCGGGTGGGAGGGTGAGTGATAACTGGAAAATTGAGAGAAAAGAGAAAAGAGAGGATAAGGCTGAGAGTAATGAGAAAGAAGAGAGTCTGAAGATATTCTGAGGATATGTGTGGATCATTGGATAAAGCAGTAAAAACCATTAGGGTTTGAGGCTCATTTTTGAACTGGTGCCACTATTGCTAAAAATACATATGCATTTATCGTATTACAAGGATCTCTGGATTTAATAGAAAGTCCATCAATTTGTAGTCTACAGCCAAAACAGGGATGTTTAATGGATTTGGATAACATGAAAAAGTATGTGTGTGTTCAAAAATTGTAACCCTCTGATAGTAAATAAATATGTACATGTGCTTGCTTGCCTGTGTACAGGGAGAGAGAGAGAGAGCGAGAGCGAGAGAGAGAGAGAGAGCACATTAGCTCCTCAATTCACGCAATCCCCGGCAGAATTAAAAACAGACCCGCCTTTCATCACTCCTCCTCCCCCTCCCTCCCTCCTCCCTTACTCCCGGCCCACAGACCGCTAACCACTGACATGTGTGAGGAGTGTGCACGTTGTCCCATCCTTTCTCCCTCCTTCCCTCCCTCCCCCTCACTTAACTGTGTCTCCTCTCCACACTTTCTCTCTCCCCCCCTCCGCCCCTCTGTCTCTCTCTCTCCCACTCTCTCGCTTTCCCCATCCGTTTGATACTTGACGTGTCTCGGGGTTGTTAGCTGTGATCAGAGTGGCGGCGGACAGCGGTAGTAGGATGTGGGGACAAACCACATCCGTATCCGGTGGGGGAAACTCAGAGTGTGAGTATGTTTGCTGTGTCATCTGTTCCCAACTACCAGCATCCCACCACCACCACCACCATCACCTTCCCCCCAAACCCCCTCTCAGTCTCCTCAATGCCGCTTTCCTCTGTAATAAACACATTCAACACGTTTTTTGAGGACCACAGACGATGGAAAATCAGTGAAAATATGGCACAGTCAGTCCACCACTCACTCCTCTCAACCCTAGGGTTCTGCCCCAGAGGATGCTTTGGGATGGGGTGGGGGTGGTTTTTTATCAGTTCTATCATAACTTCTTCGTTTCAAATGTCCTCAACCCTGTCTGATAGAGTCGTGACCCCGACAGGAACGAGGTCACTGGAGGATACTTACGTGCGCTGTGATGTTAGCTTGGATCTCTCTTAGGATGTGCTGGCGGTACAGCAGCTGGACCCGGATGGGCACCAGGGGGGGCTCTGACAAAACAGGGATGAAGATGGAGGGAGAAAATAAGAGTGATGTTGGGCTAGGTTCAGATACACTATGCACTTATTGTTTCATTCTTTTCTCCCAGCATCTGATCTGTGGAAATTTCGAGATGGAAGGGTGAGTAGGCTGAAATTTACAACTCATGGACTGACATGGAGCTGTTTCACACAGGATAATGTCCATTATCTTAAGATTAGTTTGTGGTCCCAGGGACTTTGATCAGTCTTTATACAGCCGGGGATAGGAATGACTGACAACTTGTTTTTTTTGTCAGCCTAATGCCTACATCACAGTCACAAAACTACAGCCATTTTCACCTTGGAGTAAATCACAACCCTCGCACGTAAGCGACCAGGTCTGACATGAAATGACAGAGATCAGGCTATCATAATTTCAAAGCCCTTATTAAAAGACTTAAACGGTGTTTAACTGTCGCGGTTTTCATGATATGAAACGAATGAAGGCGAATGGCTGCTCTGCTGACTGACTTTCATTCTAAAGCAATAAAACAACAGTAAGAAATGACTTCAAATTTATTTTAACTGTCGCGGTTTTCATGACATAAACTGAATCAAGGCGAATGGCTGCTCTGCTGATTTACTTTCATTCATAAAACTACAGAAAGAAAACACAGCTCACCCATGGAAAATATCTTATTGTAGCTCCTGATTTCGAGCTGTGACTGATTAATCCTACTCTTGAAATCGTATTTTTATAGCAGTTTTTAACATTGGAGACTATGGCACTTCCGCATGGTGGTGAGGCGGTTCAGGCGAATTATTTTGGGGTTCATCCAGTATTAATTCCTCCACTCCTCCTGAGCTGAGATCAGCAGTGAACGATTTGCTGGCTTGCGAAACACGATCGCCTTCTTGTTTACTTTCAAGACTCATACCTGAAGACACAGTGTTTTAGTTCTGACACTATCGCTGGTTGGTCTGACACACTCGTAGATGTGAGTTGCGCATGCGTGTGGTTGACTCAAAGCGGGCAGCGACGCAAAGCTGCATTGGTGGAGAGCTAGCGAGTGAAGGAAGAGAAGGAGGGGCGACACACACACACGTGACCAAACGCAACTGCTAAACTAATTAAACCAAACTAGTCCAATGAATTCTGTTTAAATGTCACAAAAAATGCAATGTACTATTGCTAGACCACCTTAATCACCTTTATTCAAATGATATTTTCATTTTGACAAAAACTGAGTCTACAATGCGTGAAAACGTTTGAGTGTAAATGAACCTGTACACAGTCACTATAACGACATGGTTTAATTAGGGTCATTTTGAATATATCTAATGATGCAGAAACGGTGGTAGATGCAGCATGTCAAAAATCTTAATTCTATCTTTAAAAACAGAGAATTGAAATGAAGAATAAAACACATTTAGACAGTTTCCCCTATAAAAGGGATCATTGTATTATGAAAACACAATGTCTAAATTAGACACGTCCGATTTCGGAGTTTTATCGCAAAACCTGAATTTTTGATAACTTTCTGACATTTTTTGCCACATTACTGCCACATATGGCTGGAACCACGATAATTGCGGTGTACAGCTATTTTTTTTCCATGAAAAGGTTGCACTTTGAGTGCTTTTCACCCAATGCAGGACCTCTTTTTAGAGCCTAGCATTGTGAGGCCTCCACCTTAGAAACAATTTCAAATTTTGGTTAAGTTCACAGCTCATCAGTGTCACTACCAACCAATAGGGATAAATGAGGGA